>NW_006400049.1:519479-521935 GCF_000299155.1 Elephantulus edwardii | reverse complement strand
AAAAAAAAATATATGTATTTTGCTTTTCAAAGAGAAGAGTGAACTGTGGGGAAGGGGTGGGTACAGAGAAAAATAAAACAATGAATGAACAGAAATACAAAGTCTCTATAAACATACATTAAAATTAATAAAAAAACCCAAAAGGAAACCATACTGCCAATGTATATAAGTAAAACATAAATAAATTTCATCTGCTGTTATAGACAAAAAAAACTATAAAATGTTTAGAAGAGTATCCAGATGTTTTTTATATGCAATTTTATAAAAGGATTTTTGTTATTTAATAATACGTTTCAAAATTTAGTTAGTTTCAAATTGATGGTTTTGAATTACACAAATTCTAATTTCAAATAATAATAAAACTAAAGTTTTTTAGGGAGCTCAGTGGCCTCATGGGAAGAAGCAGCACTGTAATCCAGAAGGCATTCAGTTTCAGGCCACCGGCTGCTTCATGGGAGGATAGACTATCTCCTCCCTTTATCTGCCTCTGAAATCACACTGAACGGTCAGCTATGGATCGGTTCCAACTCTACAGTACATAACAACAACAATATTCTTTTACACTAATAGCATGTGGGACACAATACAGTCTAACTGTTTGACTCCCTTTGCTATTATCTGTGATACACAGAGTTACATACATTGTGATACATACAATGATTCAGTCTCTCAGCTATCATTCACCATTTTTGATCTTCTATGTATTAGTATTCATTATTCAAGGCATTTTCAGAAGAGAATATCAAACAAAAGTTATCAAAAATAATATAGTCTCCAAAATGACATCTTTGCTCTTTAACACTGTAAAAAGTCTTTGGAGTTTATGTATTTAAAAAAAAAAACCAAAAAGCAAAAAACAACATTAAAATTTTTATTTGATACTGGTTTACTAGCAAAGCTTATATACGTTGTTTTTCACACCGGATCTTTTCATTTCATTTACCCATTCTTCCTTCTACCCATCAAACTGTGCAACCCTGTGATTACTAGCTTCCCTCCCCACCTGAGATGCTCATACACACCTTATTAGTTATCTATTTCTACAAAAATGGTCTTATACAGTATTTGTCCCTATGGGATAGAGTGAGTTCACTTAGCATAATTCTCTCCAATTCCTCCCAAGTTAAGTAGTAATTTTCAAAATCATTACTCCTACATGCTGCACAGGACATTTGGGCTGTTTCAAAGTTCTTGCAATGGTGACTAACACTGCTATGAACTTAGGTGTACATGTCTCCATTTGTGCCTGAGTTCCCATTTTCTCTGAGTATATTCCAAACAGCTGAATAGCTGGGTCATATGGAATTTTAATTCAGATTTTTGAGGAAGTGCCAAACTGTCTTCTAGAATGGTTATACCATTTTATAATCCCACCAACAGTGTATAAGAGTTCCCATCTCTCCATATCATAAAGGTATATGAGATTTTTACCAGTGTTTGCAGTCAGAGATTGATCGAACATGCAATCAAGATGCACTGATAATTATGAGTGACTGGAATGCAAAATTTGGGAGCAGAGAAGAAGAATCAGTAGTTGGAAAACATGGACTTGATTAAGGAAAGCTGGAGATAGAATAGTTGAATTTTACACAATCAATGATTTATTAATTTCAAATACATTTTATAAGAAACATAAATGCAGTTTATACACCTGGATTTCACTCTTGGTATGCATAGGAATCAGATTCATTACATCTGTGGAAAGAATCACTGGAAGAAGCTTAATATCAGCTGTGAAAACTAAGCCAGGTTCTGATTGTGGAATAAACCACCAAGCTAAGGAAAATTAAATCCACAGGAACAAAAATATGACCTTGAGTCTATCCCACCTGAATTTCAAAACCATCTCAGGAACAGGTTTGAGGCCTTGAACACCAAAGAATGAAGACCAGATGAGTTTTGGGAGGATGTCAAGAATATCATCCGGAAGAGTGCAAAATATCATTATGAAGAGGGGGGAAATAAGACCAAAACTATGTCAGAAGAAGCCAAAGCAGAGGGAAGAAATCAAATTATTAAAGAGCTTAACAGAAGATTTCAAAAAAGCAGCACAGGAAGACAAAGTATTACAATGAAATGTTAAAGGGGTTAGAATCAGGAAATCAAAACAGCTAAACTTGCTCAGCATTCCTTAAGCTCAAGGAACTGAAGAACAAATCCAAACCCCGAGGTGCAATACTTGAGAATACTTTGGGCAGAATATTAAATGATCCCAGAAATATTAAAAGAAAATGTAAAGAGTATACAGAGTCATTATACTGAGAGGAACTGGCAGACAGAGAAGAATTTCATTAAACATCTGAGCAAGAGCTTATGGTGATGAAGGAAGAAGTTCAAGCTGTTCTGAAAAATAATGGCAAAAAATAGGCCCCAGGAACAGATGGTATACCAATTGACATATTTAAACTGAGAGATGCTGCTTTAGATGTGCTCACTAAGTTGTGTCAAGAAATCTG
>NW_006400049.1:476645-517814 GCF_000299155.1 Elephantulus edwardii | reverse complement strand
GAAGAGTATTGAATGTATCATGGACTGCCAAGAAAACAAACAGATCCATCCTAGAGAGGATTAAACCAGGCTACTCCTTGGAGACAAGGATTCTGGGACTTTGTCTGACATACTTTGGACATGTTGTAAGGAGAGACAGGTCCTTGGAGGGTGACATCATGCTTGGTAGGGTAGAGGGACAGCCCATGAGGGGAAGACCCTCTAGGAAATGGATTGATTCAGTGACTGGGGTAATCATCATGGGTGTGTCAGAGGCAGCGCGATTGGCACAGGATAGAGCAGGGTTTAGGGCTGTTGTACATAGGGTTGCTATGAGTAGCAAACGACTCGAGGGCACATAACAACAAGAACAACAACATTGTGATGGGAAAGTATGCTGTTAGAGACTTCTCCAAAGTGCTGAAGAGCAATGATGTTACTCTGGAGACTAAGGTGCACCTGATACAGGCCATGATCTTTGCAATCACTTTCTATGCGTCACAGCAGGATGATCACTAGGGATCACAGAAGGAGAATTGATGAATTTGAGCTGTGGTGTTGGACCAGATTATAGAATATACTATGGACTGCTAAGAAAACAAACAGGTTCATTCTAGAGAGAGTTAAACCAGACTGCTCCTTGGAAGCAAGGATTCTGGAGCTTCTTCTGGCATGCTTTGGACATGTTGCAAGGAGGGACCAATCCTTGGAGAGGGATGTCGTGCTTTGGAGGGTGGAGAGACAGACAAGACCCTTTGTAAGGTGGATTGATTCAATGACTTGAGTTTTAGGGGTAGGTGTGTTGAAGACAGATTGGGGCAGGATAGAGCAGAGTTTATGGCTGTTGTATATAGGGTTGCTATGAATTGCAGATGACTTGAAGGCACATAACAACAACAACAATTGTTACATTTATTGTGGGTCCAAGTAAGATGAAGTCCTTGAATCATCCTTATTTTATGCCATCATCCTTTCTTTATCCATTAATCACACTGTTACTTTTTTAGTCCAGTAGTGTTGAATTTTGTTTTATGTGTTGAAAATGCATTCTGAAGGCACTCAATGACTTCATCAGTGAGTGCTTCAATTACTTTTAATGAAGAGAGTTCTGGAATCTCTACATAATTTCAGGTTTTAAATAAGACTTCCCCTATGTTCTTTCACAGGTTATTTGTTTAGCATGGAAATTGGGTATGAATGGTACAAATGTAAATCTATCATGCACATAGTCTTTAATTTTAAATCCTACAATATCTTCTTGTTCTATTCAATGACTTTCTGTTCTATGTACTGTTTACAAATAAGCACAATTATGTGTTTTGATTGCCTATTCTGTCCAAATATTAGGGAGTTCTGTTGATCTAATGGCAGGAAGCTGTGTTGCTATCCCTAAGGCACAGAGTTTGAAGTCACCAGCTGCTCTGTGGGAAATTAGCAATCTTCTCCCTTGTGATTAACTGCCTTTGAAAACTCTCAGGTGGATCAACTATGGGTCAATTCTGACTATAAGCAACAACAACATGCAATTATTAGTAGAATTTTATCACCTCTACTGGACTACTGGATAAAGTGTTCCACTGGCAACACAAAGGCAAGCAGTTCAAATCTATCAGTTTTTCCATGGGGCTAGACCAGCAGCCCCTTCCCACCTGATTTACAATCTCTGAAAACTTGTTGAATAGTTACTGAGGAATCTGTTTCCTCTCAATGGCAGTGAGAGGGGCGGAGGAGGGAAATACATAGAAAGAGCTCTGGATGGTGCTTCTGTATCGTGTTTTGCTGTTAAACAAAATGCCTCACATATTTGAAAATTTGAAACTGCCAATATCTTTCAGAGAGAAAAATAGCCTCCTTCTGATTCACATATCTACAAATCCAGTGGAGAACTGCTATGAATTGGGATTGTCTTGATGACTGAGTTGATGTGAGTTAAAAGGTAAAAGGACATGAAGGGGGGAAAAGTACATGTATATAGTGATTTAATGTGGAATTTAAGTAATTATATCCCAGGAAGTGATAAATCAAATAGTTTTAAAAGGATGAAGAGTGGAAAGGTAAACCCTTAATTCCAGCATATCCTTGGTCTAAGAAGAGTTTCCCTAGGGTGTAGTTATTATAATTTATCTAGCTACAGATAACAGCAGGAGGGGAGACTACGATAAAGGAAAAAGACCAGTCGTGGAGTAAGTGCATAGATTTCTCTTCAGTCAACTCTTTGAGATTCAATGCCTCTGAAAATCTTCTGGAGGGCAGTTATGAGTTTGTTCTGACTCTATGATACACAACCTCAATGATATGTTGGGAAAGTCCTTCGAAAAAGGGAATTCCAAGGCATTTAGAGGTCTCCAAGGAATTCTAAACAAACAGATGTTAAAGAATATAAGACATTTCCTCTAGAACTGATAGAGAAAGCTTTCTCCTAGAAGATTTCAAAAGGTTGCTTAGGAAAACAAAGAATTATAATGAAGTGTGCCGAGAGCTGGTATTCGAAAATCATAAGGAATCAACTTCTGTGGTATTTCTTAAGCAGAAAGAACTAAAGCAAAAATTCACATCTTGAACTGCCAATACAAGTCAATGACTGTGGTCTTCAATATGGATTGAAATTCAACAACAAGAAGGTAAAGATTCTCATATGGATGAATAGGCAACAGCGTGATAGACGGAGAAGAGATGAGGTTGCTAACAAATTCACCTTGCTTGGCTCAACACTCTTGGAATCAGCAGTCAGGAAATCAAAAAGGAAATTGCTTTGGGGAAGTCTGCTCTCAAAGACCTCACCCACCAAAGGGCTAAAAAGTAATAATGTCAGTCTAGAGACCATGCATGCTGATCCAAGTCATTGTCTTTGTAATTTCTTGCTATGCATCAGAGAGACGGACAATAACTAAGAATTACCAAAAAAGAGTCAATGCCTTTAAGTTGTTGTGCTGGAGAAGAGTATTGAACATACCATGGACTTCCAAGAGAAAAAAAAAATTTTTACTTGGAGAGGGTAAAACAATGTTTCTTCTTGGAGGCTAGGATTTTGAAGCTCCATCTCATATACTTTTGGAGAGACCAGTCCTTGGAGGAGGATGTCATGACTGGAAGGGTGGAGGTAGAACACAAGAGAGGAAGAAACCTGATGAGATGGATTGACACAGTTCTTGGGGTAATGTGAATAAGTGTGTCAGAGTCAGTAAGATTGATTCAGGATAGGGCAGGGTTCAGGTGCTTAGAGTTACTATGGGTCATAATCAACTTGATGGCACATAACAACAACAACAGGCCTCCTGAATTGTACAAAATATTCTCAACAAGATGGGTTGACAAAGTTACTGTAGGAATAGGCTCAAATATGTCAAAGATTATGAGTATGGGCATACGATAGAAGAGAGTTAATATATGTTTTTCAAAGTATTGCATGAGTCTTATTTGACTAGATGGCAACTAACAACAAGAAATTGTAAAAACTCTATATTTTGTATTCTACTTATGGCAGATCTAATATAGCAGTATTAGATAATAAACATAACAATACTACAAACAATGTTATTAGAGTCAAGCCTATAGAACAAATATTTCTCTGTTACTTGTTGCTTTGGGCCAAGACCCATCTTGTGTCAGCAATGATATAAACTACTTTATGTCCTCTTCTGAGTTCGAATTGAGTATTTTGTATTTCCTTGCCAGTGTGCTACAGCAATATCTTTGAATAATTTTCAGTATAGTTTTACTTGCATGTGATATTATGATGATAGTCTGATTACAGTATTATCCAGATTCTGTTGAACTCCTTTATTTGTAACAGACAAGCATTAATATCTTCCATTTGTTCTAACATTGATATTCTATCAATTCATCCTTTTCTATAAATTTTTGGCATATTTTTCACCAATAAATTCTGTTTAGCTTGCATATTTCTCTTCAATGCCACTGATTTTAAAAATTTTCTATTTCCTAAAAAGTTTCAATATCACTAATGTTTTAATGCAATCATAGTCTTATATAATTTTACAAATACGTTTATTGTGGTTTGTATAAAGGATAACAGAGCAAATGAATTTTCCTTTCACAATTTATACTTTGTTATGACATTAGCTGCTATCTAATCAAAGTATTAGCAATCTTTCCCTTCTTTCCTTAATTTTCTATTTCCATTTGTTCTTTCCAGGCCCATCCTGTTTTCTGATGTTTGTTTAACTTCAAATGTTTCTTTTTAATTTTTTTTGTTATGTGTGCTTGATTGATCTAATTATTATGGATAATATTGCTTACTTTATAGGTTTGTCCATTGATTTGATCCTACCATCTTTATTGATGATTCCTGAATTTTAATTTATTTCCCCACAGAATCCTTTAATATTGGAAATAGATTTTATTTTCTTGTTGAATGTCAGTTGACTGTAGATAGATAGGGTCCATTTCTGGGTCCTTAATTCTCTTCCGCTGGTCTATGAGTCTGTCATTGTACCAGTAACATGAAGTTTTGGTTACTATCCCTGTGTAGTAGGTTTTGAGGTCAGGGAGTGCTAAAATTCCCACTTCATTTTTGTTTTTAAGAAGTGCCTTGCTTATTTGACATCTATATCCTCCCCCAAACACTTGACAATTTCCCTTTAGATCTCCTTGAAGAATGAATTTAGTATCTGTATTGGGATTGCACTGAACATGTAGATTGCTTTTGGTAGGATTGCCATTTTCACAATATTGAGTCTTCCTATGCATGAACAGGGCATATTTTTCCATTTACTTATGTCTCACAAAATTTATCTGTATTTTTCATTGTATAGACCGTTTGTGTCTCCAGTTAGGTTCACTACCAAGTATTTCAGTTTGTGGTTGGCTATTGTAAATGATACTGCTTTCTTGTCTTTTTTTAAATATTAAATATTATTAGTTTTAATGAACATTTACAGGGATTTTGGGTTTTCATTCCTTCACTGCTGCACCATTCTCTCTACCCTCCTCCCCAGTTTGTTCTTCTTCCCCGCCATCCGAATGTCTGTTTTAATTGTCCAATTGCCACAGTGCTTGTCAAAGTCAGTTCTGATTAATCTCCTTTGTCAGTGTGTCCTTTGCCATTCCCTATCACTCCACCGTGAGAGAGACTTCACCCTGATTCATAAGGAAAAGGGGATGGCGTATTCTCTTAGCTACTTCCTGCTGAAAAGGGACGCTGTGGGTTTCAGGGTGAAGATCTTCTCTCACTACTCTAAAGGGCACCTTTGGCAGTAGGAAACACATAGACTATTATGGAGATTGATTCTGGAATTTAGATGCACTGTTATTAATTGTGCTTAGCCGTACATGTTCATATCCTTGAAGATGTATCATGGGGGTGTTGCAACCTAGAAGACACAAATTTAACTAACAAGCTGTAAGTACAGGAGTAAAAAATTATGGAAAAGTAAAAGAAAAGATTCTTTCATTGTTTTACAAACCCTCCCCCAGGTCCCCTCCACCATGTAGCCATCGCTCCAGACTCCTGTGATGACAGAAATACCTAGTCACACATCTCTTTTAAACAGTATTCTCCCTCCTCTGTTTCAGTGCAGTATACATTATTGAACCCATCTTACTCAGTCTCTCCCTAACCCCGAGGACAGTCCCATTCTACAACAGTGGCATCATGTAATATTTGTCCTTTTGTGACTGGGATATTTCACTCAGCATAATGTTCTCCAGAGTCAACCATTTTGAATAATATTGCATGAGTTCCTTGTTTTTCAATGCAGCATAGTATTCCATTGTGCGAATATACCACAGCTTCTCTAGCCATTCGTTTGTTGATGGGCACTTAGGTTGTTTCCAACTCCTTGCTATTGTGAACAAAGCTGCAATAAACATGGGTGTGCATATATTTGCTTGGATGTCAGCTATTGTCTCTTCAGGGTATATTCCCAGTAGTGGAATTGCTTGGTCAAATGGTATCTCTATTTGCAACTTTTTGAGAAAGCGCCATACTGCTTTCCACAGGGGTTGCACCATTTTACACTCCCACCAACAGTGAATCAGGGTTCCAGTTTCTCCACAACCTCGCCAGCATTTGTTGCTTGATGTTCTGTTAAATTTTGCTATTTTGACTGGGGTGAGATCATATCTCATAGTTGTTTTAATTTGCATCTCTCTTAGGGCTAGGGATTTTGAGCATTTCTTCATGTGCTTGTTAGCCATCTGAATGTCATCTTCAGTGAAGTGCCTGTTCATATCCTGTGCCCATTTTTCTATTGGATTATTTACCTTTATCTTGTGTGGTGCTCAAGTATTTCATAAATTCTGGATATAAGTCCCTTATCTGAGTTCCCTTTGTTACTAGAGGACTCAAACTGAGATTTGGATATTGATCTTGTATCCTGCCACTCTACTTATTCGATCTACTAACTCAAACAGTTTTTGTGTTCAGTCCTTTTAGTTTTCTGTGTATACTACCATATCATCTTCATAGAGCAATGGATTAACCATCTCTTTGCCGATTGGGATGCCTTTTATTTTCTTCTCTTGTCATATTTTCCTAGCAAGTACTCCCAATACAATATGAAATAGAAGTGGCAGCAATGGAAATCCTTGTCAGGACTGAAAAAAATGTGTTTAAACTTTCTCCATTGAAAATTATATTGGCTCTTGGTTTTGCATAGATACTTTTGACTATGTTGAGGAAATTCCCATCTATTCCAGTTTTGCTGAATGTCTTAGGAAGTGGTGTTGGATTTTGTCAAATGGCTTTTCTGCATCACTTGCTAGGATTATATGGTTCTTGTTATTTGTTTTGTTAATGTGGTGAATCATGTTGATTTCTTTTCTTGTGTTGGGCCATTCTTGCAAATGAAGGAGTGATAACCTCTTTAACAAATGGTGCTTTCAGAACTGGACTGCTAAACAGAATCTACATCCCACACCATACACAAAAATCAACTCAAGATTGATTAAAGACCTCACAATAAAGCCTAAAAATATAAAGCTCATAAGAGACAAAACCAGTATCAAACTTAGAAGGCCTAGTATACAATACAAAGAGACTCCCAGATACAGCCAGAATTGTATAATCTGAGTAGGATAAAAATGATGAATGTGATCTTCTAAAGATCAAATCTCTGTGCTCATCAAACACTTTTCCCAACAGGGAAAAAGAAAATCTACTGACAAGGAACAAATATTTTGCAATATGAAAATTTACAGAATCCTACAGGACCTCCAGAGAAAAAGACTCAATTATTTGCTCAATTATAAAATGAGCAAAAGACATGGAAATACTTTTCTCAGAGAAGAACATTGGGATAGCCCACAATCACATGAAGAAATGTTCTAAATCACTAGTAATTGCTGTTGTTGTGTACCATTGAGTCACCTGTGACCCATATTGACCCTATGTACAGGAGCTCTGAACCATGCCATCCTGAGCAAGCTTCACTAATTCAGACAAACCAACACCGAATGCCCCAGACACTGCATCAATGCATCTTACCCGGGGTCTTCCTCTCCTCAGCTCTCCTGCCACACTTCCAAGCATGTTGTCCTTCCCCAAGAACTCTCCTGGCCACTTGCAGAAAGAGTGTGAGACAGAGCTGCAAAATCCTAGCCTCCAAGGAGAAACTTGGTTTCACTCTCTCCAAGACAGATCTATTTGTTTTCATGGCAGTCCATGATATATTCAAGACTCTTCTCCAGCACCACAATTTGAAGGCATAAATTCTTATTTTGTCATCCTTAGTCATTGTCCAACTCTCTGAAACATAACAAGTAATTGCCAAGACCGTGGCCTGGATAAGTCACATCTTAGTTCTAGACTGACATTGTTTCCTTTCCGTGCTCTGGAGAGGTTCCTGACAGCAGATTTTGCCAATGCAATTAGTCTTTCGATTTCCTTACTATTGGTATTAAGAGTGTGTTAAGAGTACTGGTGTAGAGCCAAGCAAGCTGTAATTGTTAACAAGCTCAGTATCTTTTGTATCCATAATGGTGCTGCCTCTTGTCCTAGTGGTAAGAATCTTTGTCTTCTTGATGGTAAGCTTCAGTCTATATTGAAGACTACCGTACTTGACATTCTGCAGGAAGTGCTTCAAGTGTCCTTCAGTTTCAGCAAGCAATGCTGTGTCATCTGCACAACATAGGTTGTTGATGAGTATACTTCCAATCCTGATGCCACATTCCACCTCACAGAGCCCTGCTTCCCTGATGATCCGTTCTGCATATAGATTGAAAATGTACGAGGACAAGATTCATCCATGATACACTCCGTTCCTGATTTTGAACCAGGCAGTGTTTCCCTGCTCTGTTCTGAGGAGTGCTACCTGGTCTAAAATAGGTTTTGCATAAGCACAATCAAGTGTTTGGGGATTCCTATTTATCTCAAGCTTAGCCACAACTTGTTGTGATCCACACAGTTAAGGTCTTTGCATAGTCAATGAAGTACAGGTAAACATTCCTCTGGTACTCTTTGCTTTCTGCCAAGATCAATTTGACATTAGCGATAATATCTCTAGTGCCACTGCCATGGTGTCTTTGATCTCATCTGGCAATTATAGAGATGTAAATCAAAACCACAATGAGATACCATTTCACCCCAGTAACAGTGGCCATGTTTAGCAGGGCAGCAAGTAATAAATGTTTGAGATAATGTGGCGAGATAGGCGCTCTTATGCATCCTTGGTGGGATTGTAAAATGGTACAGCCACTCTGGAAGGCAGCTTGGCGTTTCTTCAAAAAGTTGAACATAGAAATTCCACATGACCTAGTTATTCCACTGCTTAGAATATACCCTGAGAAAAATGAGAATTGAGGCACAGAGAATTGTACACTCATGTTCATAGCAGCATTATGAAAATGTCCAACCAAAATGGAATGGATTGAGAAGTTATGGCACATTCACACAATGAAATACTATGCAGCAAGCAGAGGCAATGATTTTACAAATTACTACTTAACATGGTAGGGACTAGAAAGCATTATGCTAAGTGAACTAACTCAGTCTCATAAGGACAAATACTGTATGAGCCTATTAATGTAGAACAAGTACAAGGATCCAAGGGGGGTGGGGTTTAATTATAGGGTCACACAATTTGATGGGTAGAGGAAGGGATGGTAAATGAAAGGGGAAAGACACTATGTGAAAAATAACATATACATATTTTATGAAATTTGTATATAAACCAGTATAAAATTTACAAAAAAAATATTGCAAATAAAAGCTTGATGTTTTCTTCACTCTTTACAACTTAAGAAATATTGACTATATCACTTCCTTTTAGTTTTTAATTCTGGTCTTTGTACACTGAATTACAAGTTTTCACTTTGTCTCATTGAGCCACTCTGAGAAGATGGCACATAGCAACAACATTGTTAATATAACATGCAAAAATCTCCTGAAAATTATTAAAAAATGACTTGAACAGCACATTCACAAAAACCTGACAGACGTGCAGGCTGGATTTAGAAGAGATTGCGGTACTAGGGATATTATAGCTAATGTTAGCTGGATCTTGGCCAAAAGTAGAGAGTACCAGAGGAATGTCTATGTTTTATTGACTATGCCAAGGCATTTGCACAATAAACTGTGGCTAACTCTGAGAAGAGTGGGAATCCCAGAACACTTGATTGTGCTTCTGTGAAACCTATAGTTGGACAAAGAGGCAGTTTTCAGAACAGAGCAAGGTAACAGTGCATGGTTCAAAATGGGAAGTTTATACACTGGGGATGTATCCTATCTCCATGCCTTTTCAATTTATATGTGGAGCAGATCATCCAGGAGGCTGGGCTCTATGAGGATAAATATGTCATCAGGATTGGAGGAATGCTCAACAACAACCTGTGTTATGCAGATAACACAACTTTGCTTGCTGAAACTGAGGAGGACCTCAATCACTTATGCAGAAGATCAAGGACTTCTTATATGGAATGAATATGGAGTGAAGCTCAACATCAAGAAAACAAAGATTCTCACCACTGGGCCAATTGAGAGCATCACGATAGCGAGAGAAGAGATTGAGATTGTTAAAAGCTTTCATCTGCTTGGCTCCACAATCAACACTCTTCATACAAGCATCCAGGAAATCAAAAGACAAATTGCATTGGGAAAGTCTGCTGTCAAGGACATCTCTACAGTACTGAAGAGAAATGATGTCAGTCAATGAGCTGGAGAATGATTAAGGATAATAGAAAGATGATTGATGCCTTTGAATCATGGTGCTGGGGAAGAATATTGAATATACCATGGACTGCTAAAAGAACAAATGGGTTCTTCGTGGAGAGGGTTAAACCAGGCTGTTCTTTAGAGGCAACGATTCTGAGGCTCCATCTGACATACTTTGGGCATGCTGCAAAAAGGGACCAATCCTTTTGGGACATTATTCTTGAGAGGGTGCAGGGACAGCTCAGGACGGGAAGATCCTTGATGAGATGGATTGGTTCAGTTACTGGAATAATGGAGGTAGGTGTGTCAGGGACAACAAGATTGGCTCAGGATAGAGCAGGGTTCAGAGCTGTTGTACATAGGGTCACTCTGAGTTGGAAGTGACTGTATGGCACATGACAATAAACAACAACAACAACACCAATGGTAAGGAGCTGCAATACCAGCCCAAATGCATGTAGTTCAAATCCACTAGATGCTTGGCAATAAAAATATATGCATTCTTCTCTCAGATAATTTAATATCTCTGAAAATTCCCTGGACCATCAGCTATGAGTTAATTCTGACTCAATGGTTCACAAGAGCAACAGAAACAAGAATCCATTATTATGTATACTTTCCCGTCACAGGCATTGGATGTGCTAGTACATAGATTGCAGACTTTCATACAGGTGATATTCAACACCACTGTTATCCTAGCTGATCTGTGGTGGAGAAAAGGATATGTGGAAAAACCAAGTCAGGATGGAAATTGATAGAAAATCCAGCCAGAGCACAGAGGAGACAAGTAAAGAAATAATCTGTGGCACCTCAAGATCATAATCCACAGTATAATACTGTATTTACATAGTAGAGCAGTGTTTAGGGCTGTTGTCAATAAGAGTGGCAGGCGACTCGACAGCATGTAACAACAACAACATTTACATAATGCCTTAGGGTGAGTCTGTGAATTGTTAAATATTTCATATAGCTTAGTGTTATGATGAGACTAAAGAATGAGTTTGGATTAATGCCTAAAAAGCAACAGCAATTAAGAGGATTACTAATTATTGCTGTGCTTACCCTTTTATCATAAACTCTAATTATTTTTGTTTGAATGAAAATGTTGTTATTACTAGGCATTATTTATTGCTTGGCAGTACACATACACACACACACACACACACAGAGAAATAGAGAGAATTTTAACACTTCTCAAATATGGATTACAGAATTTAGTAAAGATGACTTCTACTCTGATTTACTATTTTAATAAACAAGAGTTCCAAGGAAGGACTTTTCATTACAACATATATAGGAACCTCATTAGTGAGTTTTCTAATTAGTCTTTCACTTTAATAGATAAACACATTGAAGTAGGAGGACAGACTAATCAGTTTTACTGAAGGGGTATAGTTGCTTTCATTTCAAAAGCCTTTGAACTTCTTATGAGATAAATAATTTCTAGTCAATGAACTTCGGAAAATGAAATTTACCTTACTGACACACATTGTAAAATTTTGTATCACTGTAACCATATTAAAATTGAAACACTAGATTGATAGGAAAATCAATTATTATAATTAACATATATAAAAATTTATTAAATATATTAAAAGCTTTATCTGTTTCCTTTAGGTGCCATCAATTGACTCCAACTCAAAGGGACCTTTAAAAGAACACTTTGAGTGATTATGATTAGGTATTATTTGTATGACAACAGTCCAGAATAAGAGTTGCATAGTAAAGTGGACTGTGGGTGACGGGGGAGGGGGGGGTTGGGGTAAAGAATTGCACAATAATGAAAGAATGAAAAAAAAACACCCAAAAAACAAAGCAAAATACACAATGGAACAGAACTTTGCCAGAACCAACAGTATCCTAATAAATTTCTGTTTTGTGTAATGTCCATTATTGCAGTTCTTTATGGAGGGTCTCCTTTTTCACTGACCCTCAATTTGTTTACAGTATCATTTAATTTGTCTTGAATACTCCTGGCATGGAAATTAAATTAGTGTGGTTCTTAGTTAAAATGTGTCATGTATGCCATATATTTTAGATTTGTTGAACAACCCTAACCAGTCAATTAGTCATCTAATGTAACTTGTTTAATTCACAATTTTATCTTTTAGCATCAATGGATTAAGTGATATATGCAAATATATATTTAACATATACAACAACAACATAATATTCATTGTATTTGCTTTTCTTTTATCTGTTGTATTAGCCAAGGTACAAACAGGAAAAAAATTGATATCAATTCTTCCAATGAGTAAAACATAGAAGAACAATTTTAAACAAATTAGCAAGGATAAGAAAATAAAGAATGACACAAAACAACTCATGATTGAAGTGTTGGAAATTTGTTATTATTTCAGGGGTTGAAGGAACAAGAAGATGAAATAATAGTGTCAGAGTCTACTGGATAGTTGCTATCTAGCATGTAGATATTGCCAGAAAACTAGAATTAAGGTTATGAGCAGAAGAAATCTGACAGTTTCTAGTTATCCAAATTTCTGTGAGTGTAAAATATACAACACACAAGAGATTCAGATCAGCTGGAGATTTCATAAAATACATAGAATATATTTCAAACAATAGACACTATTTGGAAGTTTCAGCATAAACCTATGTTTTAATGTTAAACATCCTAAAACTGCAAAATGGAAAAAAAAAGAAAATTAAGAATTCAATCTATGAGTGGTAGAAGATAATGGTACAGTTACATGTCTTGAACAACTAGAATAATTATAAAAGTAAACAGCAAATATTGAAAAAATTGTTTCAGTACTGCAAACATCAGATAGTTATTGCAAGATGAGAGACAATACTAAATCATATAAAATGTAATATATTGACTCCTAGAGAATGGAATTTTAGAGAATTCTCAACCCTCTTGCTTCAGAATGCAGCCAACATGGGTAAGTAACAATAAGCAAAAAGCACAATGAGGTACATGCAAAGCTTGCAAACAGCCAGATCCTAGTGAAAGAACTGCAGGCAGGAAAGTCTAAGAAGCAAATCTCGAAAAAGTCACCTTGACACAATAGGAAGCCAATGGAGCTGACCTTAACAGGAGATCATAGTATGTGGTTCATAGTACGTCCTGGTGGTTGCAAATGGCCAGACCCTAGTGAAGGCACACAGGCAGAGAAGACTCCATGGAAATTAAGAAAGGGCAACTTCGCTAATTGTAAGCAGAATGGGAAAGGATGGGGAACCAAAACCCAGAAATAAGTCGCAAACTGCAAAGCAGCTCAAAAACAAAAGTCCAGCCATTCAGAATCAGAAGTGAACAATATAATTGGGAAAATAAAAATAAGAACACATTATTATATGTGCAATTGACTGACTCTATGAATTAGCAGTCTGAGCCATGCTGTGTCCTGTGCCATCCAAATGTTTTGGACATGTTTGAGCCCATTGTTGCAGTCAATGTCTTAATCTATCTTCATTTTTTTAATTAATTTTAATGAAAGTTTACAGAGACATAGGGTTTCCAGTCATTTATTGTTGCACTTTTCTCCCTGTCCTCCCACACCCCCCCCAATTCATTCTTCTCCTTGAAAAGAAAAACTCATTGTTATGCATCCCTCCCCCCCAAGTTCACTCCACTATGCAGCCTTCACTCTGGACTTCTGTAATGACAAGAAAATCCATATATCTCTTTTAAACAGTTCTCTCCCTCATCTGTTTCAATGCAATATACATACATCATTTCCTCAACCCTGATGTCAGTCCCATTTTACAACAGCGTCCCTATGCAATATTTGTCCTTATGTGACTGAGATATTTCACTCAGCATAACGTCCTCCATGGTCATCCATTTTGCAGAATATTTCATGAGTTCCTTGTTTTTCAGTGCTATATAATATTCCATTGTGTGAATATACCACAGCTTCTCTATCCATTCATTTGTTTATGGGCACTTGGGTTATTTCCAGCTCTTTGTTATAGTGAACATAGCCACAATAAATATGGGTGTGTATATATCTGCTCGGGTGGCAGTTATGGTTTCTTTAGGGTATATTCCCAGTAGTAGAATTGCTGGGTCAAATGGTATTTTTATTTGCAACTTTTTTGGAAAGTGCCATACAGTCTTTCATAGTCCATAATATATGTATAGCAAGTTATGTGTGCACATTTTAGGGGGTGCTAATGGCATAGTCTATATAGAGTTGCACTGCTAATTCAAAGGTCATATACCTCTAAGGCAGTTTGAATCCACAAACAGCTCCAGTGGAGAAATAAGAGCAATCTCCTCCTGTATTCTGGAAACCCAGGGGAGGGTTAGCTATGAGTCAGGTCCAATTCAATAACAAGCTCTATGAATATATTAATTAGGCAATAAGGTTATTCTTTAGAAGCAAGGATAGTGAAATTTTGTCTTAGATACTTTGAACATGTTATTAGGAGGTGTCTGTCCTTGGAAAATACATCATTCTGGGAAAGATGAAGTGTCAGAGAAACAGGAAGACTCAAGAAACAAGACTGACACTGTGACTATAACAATTGGTTCAGATGTATCAAAGTTGATGAGGGAGGTACTGGAAAAGGCAAGATTCAAATAAGTTGTTCAGAAGATCACCATATGTTGCAGTTGACTTTATAGCAACTTAAACAACAAATATATATTTTTTTGTTGTTGTTGTGTACCATCGATTCAGAACCAACCTCTGACTGACCCTCCAGCAGGTTTTCAGAGGCAGTTAATTGCATGGGAGGAGATTTCCTATCCTTCTCCCATGGAGCAGCTGGAATTGCAATGCAGATTTTTGCCACTAGAGCATGTGTATGTATTTGTCATTGTTGATTGCTTTTGAGAGGAGAATGACTCATAGCGACTCTATGAACAAAAGGCTTAAAGACCCTCTACAACTATCAACTATTGACATTGATCAAAGTTCATACAGTTTCTGGAGGCATGTTATTTAGGAAGTGGATGCCACTCTTGGGTGTGTGTGTGTGTGTGTGTGTGTGTGTGTGTGTGTATGAAGCTATATAACTTAAAACTTATATGTAAATGTTTTCTAAGCTATTGAATGTCTCTACTTCCATGATTGTAATTTTAAAAAAATTGCAGCAAAACTTGGAGCACAATTTTAACAATTTTGAGAATTCTATTTGTCTACATTCGGACTCCAGTTCTTTGCACATTTTATTATTGTACTTGACTTTGTCTTCATATGCTGCTCTTGAAATCCTGATCTCTTATTCTGTTTCTCCACCTTTCTTACCCTAATGTCTTTTTTCTATGACTGGCCTTGTCTGACAACAAGCCCAAATCTTGTGAGACCAAGTTTCTTTACGCTTGCCTCTTAGCAACACCATGGTTATTGAATAAGATAATAACAATCTAGGATAATTTTCATCAAAATTCAGTTCTCAGAATAGTGCCAGTACACACACTGCCAAGGATAGTGATATTCAAAGTTCAGTCCTCAAAATAGTGACAGTACACACACTGTTCAGTAAAGTTTTAATAAGAAAAGGGCAATAAGGAAAAGTACATATTTAGAAATGTTTGTAAAATATTGACTTTGCCCTTCCATCTTATATTGCAATCTTCACTTTCCAATGGATTGGAAATATATTAACAAAAATACTCTAAACAATAAAAATAATTCCAGAGTTAACAAAAAAAATTTTTGATCAGTGATTTAAGATATATAAAGGATCAGAAGTCAACAGGATAACAAAGACTGGTGCACAGTTTGAAAGGATAGTATTTGAAATTTTTCATAATGTTTTAGACATTATTCTACAAATTCAAAATATTACTAAAATTCTCAGAAGAGCAAATAACTTAAAGAGCCAAACCAAATGTGTCCTAGGAAAGTTACTGTGAACATAAAATGGAGATATTTCTTAAAGTTAGCAGAAGAAATAGACATATTACCTTTCAAGAAGCAGTGACTGACAGCTGATTTCCCAAGGGAGAGTAGAATGATGTCTAGTGCTGAAAATAAATACATGAATCAATAATTAAACATAAACTTAGAATCTAGGCAAAAATTTTTCTAAACAAGAAATACTTCATGGTTCAAAATTGGGAAGGGTGTATCCCAGGGATGTGCCCCATCTCCATACCTTTTCAACCTATATGAAGAGAAGATTACCCCAGGAGGCTGGGTTGTATGAAGAGAAGTGTGTTATCAGGATTGAAGAAAGAATTATCAACAATCTCTGTTATGGAGATGACACAACCCTGCTTGTTGAAATTGAGGAAGACTTAAAGTACTTGCAGCAGAAAGTAAAGGATTGGAGCCTTCAATACTGATTGACAATCGATATAAAGAAGACAAAGATTCTCACTGTTGCACCAATTGGCAGCATCAGGATAGATGGTGAAGAGATTGTTAATAGCTTTAGTTTGCTTGGCTCCACAGTCAACACTCTTGGCACTAACAGCCAGGAAATTAAAAGATGCATTGTGTTGGGAATGTCTGCTGTTAGATAACTTTCCAAAGTACTGAAGAGCAATGGTATCTCTATGAAGACTAAGGTACTCCTGATACAGGCCCTGGTTTTTGCAGTCACTTGCTATGCATCAGAGAGTTGGACAATGACTAGGGAGAATAGAAGGAGAATTGATGCCTTTGAGCTGTGGTGCTGGAGAAGAGTATTGAATGTACCATGGACTGCTAGGAAAACAAACAGATTCATCCTGGAAAGGGTCAAACTGGGCAGCTCCTTGGAGGCAAAAATTCTGAAGCTTTGTCTGACATTCTTTGGACATGTTGTAAGTAGGGACAGGTCCTTGGAGAGGGACATCATGCTTGGAAGGGTGGAGGGACAGCCCGAGAGAAGAACCTCTATGAGATGGATTGATTCAGTGACTGAGACAGTGAAATTGGCACAGGATAGAGAAGAGTTTAGGGTTACTATGAGTTATAATTGACTCTTTGACATCTAACAACAATAATAATATTTATAATTCAGATCAATTTCTGGGACTTGATGTAGGAGTATATTCTAGTGTTAATGTCTCTATGTATTTTCAAGTTACCACCGGCTCTTTTTAGGGGAAGGTGGGAGACAGAGAGAGAAAGGAAAATTTGTGACTCTTGTAAATTCTTTTAGATTTTTTTTTAATCTTGGAATTTTACAAATGTAATGAAAAGTAGAAAACCACTTTACAGTATTTTTTCATAAATAATTGGCACTTTATTAATATAATAAATTAACAATTTATCATATATATAAGAAAATATGAGAAGAATGGGAATCCCAAAACACTTATTTGTGCTAATGTGAAACTTACACTTCGACCAGGAGGTGGTCATCAGAACAGAGCAGGGAAACACTGCATAGTTCAAAATCAGAAAGGGTATGCGCCAGGGCTGTATCCTGTCTCCATACCTTTTCAGAATTTATACAGAACAGATTATCCAGGAGGCTGGGCTTTATAAGGAGAAATGTGGCATCAGGATTGGAGGAAGAATCATGAACAATCTGCATTATGCTGCTTGCTGAAACTGAGGAGAACCTGAAGCTCTTGCTGCAGAAGGTCAGGGACTGCAGTCTTCGGTATGGATTGAGGCTCAATATCAAGAAAACAAAGATTCTCACCACTGGGCCAACTAGCAGCGTCATGATAGATGGTGAAGAGATTGAGATTGTTCACAGTTTTGGTTTGCTTAGATCCACAGTCAACACTCTTGGCACCACCAGCCAGGAAATTAAGACGTATTGAGATGGAAAAGTCTGTGGTTAGAGACCGCTCTAAAGTACTGTAGGGCAATGATGTCAGTTTGGAGACTAAAGTGCACCTGATACATGCCATGGCCTTTGCAATTATTGCTATGCATCAGAGAGCTGGACAATTACTAGGAAGGATAGAAGGAGAATTGATGCCTTTGAACTGTGGTGTTGGAGAAGAGTATTGAACTGCTAAGAAAATGAACAGGTTTATCCTGGAGAAGGTGAAGCTGGTCTGCTCCTTGGAGGTAAGGATTCTGAAGCTTTTCTGATATAATTTGGACATGTAGCAAAGAGGGACCAGTCCCTAGAGAGGGATGTCATGCTTGGGAGGGTAGAGGGACAGCACAGGAGAGGAAGACCCTCGTTGAGAAGGATTGATTCAGTGACTGGGGTAATGGGGTAGGTATGTCTGAGATAGTGCAATTGGCACAGGATAGAGCAGAGTTATTATCTTCCTCTCTTTCATTGATATTTCAGTCTTTTCCAGGCTAAGGGCAGTTATCTACTATAATGAGGAGACAAAGGGTGAATGTAGCTGGCATTTTGAGTCTATTGTTGTTATGTGCTATCGAGTCATTTGCAACTCATAGTGACCCTATGTCCAACAGCCCTAAACTCTGCTCTGTCCTGTGCCAATCTCATTGTCTCCAACACACTCATCCTGATTACCCCAGTCACCGAATCAATTCATCTCCTAGAGGGCTAGAGGGCTTTCCCCTCCTGCGCCTGCCTTCCACCCTCCCAAACATGATGTCCTTCTCCAGGGACCAGTCTCTCCTTACAACATGACCAGAGTATGTCAGACGAAGCCTCAGAATCCTTGCCTCCGAGGAGCAGCTCGGTTTAACCCTCTCCAGGGTGAATATGTTTGTTTTCTTAGCAGTCCATGGCATCCTCTTCTCCAACACCAAAACTCAAAGGCATCAATTCTCCTTCTATCCTCCTTAGTCATTGTCCAACTCTTTGAGGCATAATAAATGATTGCCAAAACCATGGCCTCCAGAGAGACACCATTGTTCCCTATGTACAAAAATTTTGAATCTACCAATGGCTAAATTCTTCCAAGGGTGAGTATAATAGTAAAGAGATAGAGAGTGAACATAATAGTGTGAAGAAAATATGAGGCATTCCAGCACTACATAAGCAAAGCTCTGAAAGGTTGTCATTGAACACTCGACAAAAAGCATACCAAATAATATAAGAGGAAGTTGACTCCAAAATGACTACATCCATTTTGGAGATTTTTCATGAGAGTTTATAGACTAAGAAATATTAATAAATCAAACATTCTGTAGATTACATACAATGATTTAAAGAGTAATTTTCCCAGAAAAATAATCTGCACAGGATTTCTTTCTATTAACTGAAGTTAAAAAGGAGGAGAATGGTTTTATGGAGAAAGCCACTTTTCCTTGAAATACTGCTGACAAAGCCAAACTTAACAAAACAAACAAACCAGGTTTCAGCTGGCTAAATGATTAGTTTGGCAGAAGTAGAAGGTGCTGACACACTAATAAGAAAAGATTTATTTGCAAAAGATCTGTTGTTGCCTCTACAGAATAATATGTTAGAGTCTGAGATATATATTTGTTTCTAAAAATTATCTGTTAACTCTGAAGTATCTTCAGAAGATTGGAGGTGCTGAAAAGAACTGGCAGTTTTATGAGGAAAATATGCAAGATAATATTTTTAATCTTTTCACCCACTTTTCTGCAATATGCCCACTAAAACCAAAGTGTTCAGTGTGGAACTTGTAAAAATGCATCACGTTCATTTCAAATTGGTTTTTATGTATGTGTAAAGCACAACTTAAAGAAGTACCCAATGTTCTAGAGCATATTTTTTCCCTTTAATTTATCCATGAGTTAGGAATCTTCCCTTATTCTTATGTTATTATATAATCTTTAAATATTGAGTTATAACAATTTCATGAAACAAGTGATCAAACCGCTGGTATCTAGTTTTAAATGTACGTATTTGCTCCATTATCTTTCCTTATGAATTTAAGAATGTATCCTAGTTTTCAAATTTGTGCAGAAAGGGGTTCTTGTGATCTGCAGTATTTTTCAGTGCTAAGCAAAGTCATAGAGGAAGTAATGTGCTCAAATCCTCCAGTGAACCTAAGGAGGAAAGACTGACAATCCTCTAGTTTTAGTTTTACAGCTTCAGAAACCTGGTGAAGAGTTGATACTAGTTGAGACTGACTTGATGGCAGTGAGTGTAGTTTTGGTTCTAGTTAAATAAATCAAGGTCACCTTAATGGTGCAAGTGATCAAGTAATCCACTTCTAACTGGTACAACTGTGTATAACAATAATAACAAAATTCTTTAGAACAAGGTGATCAACAGAGTAAGTTGAAGACTATAAGAATGCACATTAAAAAACCCCAATGATTGAACTGTTCAAATAAATGGTCCTTATGAGTTATAAATTTCAATGATATACTGTGAGAAGTCTTTATGAAAGGATATTATGCTTGGAACTGATGTATACAGAGTCAGTGAAATGCAGGAAGATCCTCAAGGAAATGGATTTTCACAGTGACTGGAGCAATGGCACAAAATTGGGCAAAGTTTCCACTTGTTTTAACGAGAGTTGTCATGAGTTAGAAGTAAAGAGATGACACCTAACAACAACAACAACAACAACTTCTTAATGTAATAACTACATTATTACCCATCTTCCTGTGATAGCAATGATACTGTTCGATAATTTCCACATTCTGCCGAGTCATCTTTCTTTGGAATGATAACAAATATCGATCTCTTCCAGTCAGTGGGCAAGGTGGTTGTCCTCCAGATTTTTTGACACAACTTGGAGAGCAAATCCAGGGCAGCATCTGTTTGTTGAAATTTGTCAATTGGTATGCCATCAATTCCTGGGGCTTTGTTTTCTGCCAATTCTTTCAGAGCACCTTGAACTTCTTCATCACCACAAGCTCTTCAACACCACACTGTTTAATGGAATTCTTCTGTGTCTGCCAATTCCTTTTGGTGCAATGACTCTGGATACTCTTTCCATTTTATTTTAATATTCCCTGAATCATTTGATATTCTGCCTAAAGCATCCTTAAGTATTGCAACTTGAGGCTTGAATTTGGTCTTCAATTCTTTCAACTTAAGACATGCTGAGCAAATTTGGTCTCTTTGATTTTCTGACTCCAGCTCTTTGAACATTTCATAATATTTTACTTTGTCTTTCTGTGCTGCCCTTTGAAATCTTCAGTTCAGCTGCTTAATTTCTTTATTTCTCCCTTTTGCTTTGGCTTCTCAGAACTCTAGTCCAATATTCAGAGTCCTTTCTGACATTCACATTAGTGTTTTCTTCCTCTTCTGTCTTTGTAATGACCCCATGTATTCTTCCTGGATGATGTTCTTGATATCCTCCCACAGCTCATTTGGTCTTCATTCACTAGTGTTTACATCCTCAAACCTGTTCTTTAGATGGTTTTGAAATTCATGTGGGAGGGACTCAAGGTGAAATTTTTATTCCAGTGGGTTTGATTTAATTTTCCTTAGCTTCACCTTGAACTTATATATGAGTAGTTGGTGGTCTGTTCCACAATCAGTACCTGGCCTAGTTTTCACAGCTGATATTGAGCTGTTTCCACAGACGTAATTGATCTGATTCCTATGCATACAATCAAGTAAAATCCTGTATAGTCTGTGTTTATGTTTCTTATAAAAAGTATTTTTTACAGCGTGGAAATTATTGAACAATATCATTAATATCACATGCAAGCAAGATTCTGTTGAAAGTTATCCAAAATCAACTGGAACAACGCATCAACAGAGAACTATCTGATGTGTAAGCTGTGTTTAGAAGAGGCCATGGTACTAGGGATATTACAACTAATGTTAGATGGATCTTGTTTGAAAACAGAGAGTACCAGAGTAATGTCTATCTGTGTTTCATTGACTATGTAAAGGCATTTGACTATGTGGACCACAACAAATTGTGGTTAACTCTAACATAAATGAGAACCCCAGAACACTTGATAGTGCTTTTGTGAAATCAGGTGGGCAGTTATCAGAGCAAAGAAAGGAAACATCGCATAGTTAAAAACTGGGAAGGACATACACCAGGGATGGGTCCTAGCTCCATATCATGTCAATCTATATGCAGACAGATTATCTGGGAGGCTGGTCTATTATGAGGACAAATGTAGCATCAGGATTGGAGGAAGACTCAACAATCTGCATTACACAGATGACACAACCCTGCTTGCTCAAACTGAGGAGAACCTGAAGTGCTTGCTGCAGAAAGTCAAAGACTGCAGCCTTAAATATGGATGGAAGCTCAACATCAAGAAAACAAAGATTATCACCACTCAGCTGATTGCAGCATTTTGATAGACAATAAAGAGATTAAGATTGTGAACAGCTTCAGTTTGTTTGGCTGCATAGCCAGGAAATTAAAAGACATATTTCATTGGGAAAGTCTGCTGTCAGAAACCTCTCCAAAGTATTGAAAAGCAAGCATGTCAGTCTGGTGACTAAAGTGCACTTGAACCAGGCCATAGTCTTTCTAATTACTTGCTATGCATCAGAAAGCTGGAAAATGACTAGAGCTGATAGAAGGAGAATTGATGCCTTTGAGCTGTGGTGCTAGAGAAGAGTATTTAATATACCATGGACTGCTAAGAAAAAAAAAAACTCACAAAAAACACACAACAGTTTTGTGCTGGAGAGGGTGAGACCAGGCTGGTCCTTGGAGGCAAGGATTCTGAAGCTTCATCTGACATACTTTGGACATGTTGTAGGGAGGCACCAATCCTCTGAGAGGGACATCATGCTTGAGAGGGTGGAAGGACAGTGCAAGTGAGGAAGACCCTCGATAAGATGGATTGATTCAGTGACTGGGGTAATGGGTATAGTAGAGACAATAAGATTGGCACAGGATAGAGCAAGTTATAGGGCTGTTATACATAGGATATCTAGACAGCACATAACAATAATAATGATCCACATTCATAAATTTTTATTATTATATTGTGTTAGCAAAGGTTATAATAACTGAGATCAAGAAATATTCCATTGACTAACTGAAACGCTGCGATTTTTTTTTAAAAGTCTGATGAGTCATTATTGTATTTTTTCAGTGGCATTTTGCCATTTGACAATGCACCATTTCGTCACCAAAAATTTGATTGAACTTTAGAAAAAGTAAACTATTCCCCCAAATATTATAGGTACAAAAAAATTTAAGCAAGAACAATAATTTTAAATGAGAATTATGCATGCCTTCACCAATTCCTTCCCAAGGTATATCATACTATTTAATTTATTTTGGTTAACTTCAATTAGTGGAACTTTTATTAATTTCCAATACATCAGGACTTAAAATAGAAAAAAAAGAAAATACTTTCTGTTCTTGTTGCCTTTTGGATTATATTTTGTTGTTGTTATTTTGCTTGTTTCTCACTCTTTTTCCCCTCTCTGCAATTGAACCCTACTTTATTCTAAGGCTATAGCTAAAAAGAATAATTGGTCCATTTACATAAGTTATGCATTACACAGTTGCCTTACTAAGTTCTTTGAGGTCATGTTGTTAAGTGTCATAAAGTCAAGTGTTATTTATAACATTTTTTCTGTGAAGAAAAAAATCTGAACTCTGTCCTATCTTGTGTCATCTTCATCATTTCTGACATATTTTATCCCACTTCTGGAGTCACTATGTCAATCTGTCTGGCTAAGGAACTTTCTGTCGCTGACCCTCCACCTTTCGAAGCCTGATATCTCTCTCCAAGGAATAGTCTCTGCTCAATATATGCTCATAGTATGTGACATGAAACTTTGCCATCTTTGCATCCAACGAGCAATCTACCTGTACTTTATCCACGACATATCTGCTTGTTCTTTTGGCTGTTCATGAGATATTCAGTATTCTAATCTACCACTGCAGCTCAGAATACAGGTGTGGGGTGTAGAATAGCAAAAAAAGTAATTATTTTATTCATAAAATGAAAGTTTTTATTACTTCTCAAATATCCCAACATGTCATTTTTACATATGCTTAGTGTACAAGGAACACGAAAACCATAATGTTAAATTATAATTCATTTGATATTTGCCTAGCCAAGAAGGACCTCGCTGCCTTTATTTAAGATATATGTTTAAATTGTTGTATTTTTGTCATTGTGAGATTTTTGTATCTTGTAGGCTTATGATTCTTACAGATTTTATGAGTTATATAAGCTTAGCTTAAATATGCCTTTCTTAAGATACCCTGCTTTTATAGTATTTCAGATAAAATACACAGTATAACTTATTCGGCAAAGCTTAACAGAGAATGTGCAAGTAAATGCCTAAGAAATGTGTCATTGCAGATTATTTCTCAGTTCTTCAGGGATGAAGATAGCAGTCAGAGTTTAACTCTTGAGTGATCCATGTTACATGCAAATTTGGGTAGTGAATAAATAACTAGGAGCAAATATCGAGTAATCTTTTAACAAAAAGGAGTTTTAATTTGCTTTAACAGAGCTGCCATAAATTTTGTTCAGCGTACAATATAATTTCTTAACATTTTTTCCTTATTACTCTCCTCTGCTTTCTTTCAACATAACTTAACATAAAATCAAGAAAACACAACTCAAGTTAAAGGGGAAACACAGGAAGTAAATTTTCTCTATGAAAAAACATTCTCTTCTCAATATAGTGTGAAATTTCTATGTCAAAGCACTCTTCTAGCCATTTTTTAATACTATTCAGCAATATTTAAGTTACATATGAAATTATTGTTGTTTTACAACAATTTCCGTGTCCTGTTGGATCATATTTCTTGAGACTGGGAACAAATATTGTTGCTATCATATGCTATTGAGTCGCCTGCAACTCATAGTCACTCTATGGACCATAGCTCTGAGCCCTTCCCTCTTCTGAGCTACTCTTACAATCTGCAACACACCTACCTCCCATTACCCCAATAAGTGTGTCAATCCATCTCATCTAGGATCTTCCTTTCCTGCATTGTACTTCTACCCTTCCAAGAATGATATCCTTCTACAAGGGCTGGTCTCTCCTGATCACATGTTCAAAGTATGTGAGATGGAGCTTCAGCATCCTAACCTCCAAGAACAACTTGTCTTTAGCTATTCTTTTTCATTTCAACTGTCTTACAATCTGAGGACTCTATCTCCAGGTCTATATGTAAATGTCTCATTGTATAACTGTGCTTTAATATTAATAGAATTTTACTAGGCTTGCTATTTCAGAAGTAACTGATCAATCCTTCTTCTCTGTGTATTTTAACCTGAGAACTCTGCTTTAGTACATTTGACAGACAAGCTCTGCACGCATAAGGTAAAATGATAAACAAACAATGATGTATCTAAGCTATTAACAGCAAAAATATGAAAATCACTCCCTAAATTTAAGAAACTGACAGACAAGTTATCACACCCCTCAGAGCATTTCCTCTCACTCAAAAGCCCTTGTTTTTCCTTGTCCTTGCCTGGTAACACAGTCACCTCATCCATGGAAATCAGAGTGTGCCTACTGGCCAACCCCCTCAACAATACAGACCTTGGGCCACTACCTTACTTAGAGAACCTCTGCCATGATAAAAGAATACTTATATGTCTTATTTATTGGTTATTTACAAAAAAGACTGAACATGACATTTCCTTTACTATATTGTTGTTACGTACCACTGAGTTACCTGCGACTCATAACAATCCTATGTACAACAGCCCTAAACCCTGCCCTATCCTGTGACAATCTCACTATCTCCGACACACCTATCCCCATTACCCTAGTTACTGAATCAATCCACCTCTCCTACTCTGCCCTCCACTCTCCCAAATATAACGTCTTTTTCCAAGGACTGGTCCCTCCTTGCAACATGTCCGATTATGTCAGATGAAGCTTAAGAATCATTGCCTCCAAGGAGCAGCCTGGCTTAACCCTCTCCAGAGCTAACTTATTTGTTCTCCTAGCAGTCCATGGTATATTCAATACTCTTCTCCAACACCACAGCTCAAAGCTATCAATTCTCCTTCTGTCTTTCCTAGTCATTGTCCAGCTCTCTCTGGTAGCATCATTTATTTATTTACTAGAGCTCTATAATTCATCAACATATCTTTGTTAATGAGTCAGGATTGACTCATAGCTGACCCATCAATGGGTTTTCAAAGCTGATAAATCACAGAGAGGAGATTGCCCATTTTTCTCACATGGAGTAGCTAGTGGATTATAACCACCTGTCCCTTGGTTGGCACCATAAGTCCTTAGTTATTTGGCCACCAGAGTTCCCAACGGTGCTATTCCAGCCGTGGTGACTTCCTGGATGTTCAAATCCATCAGCTTTGCCTAAGGTGAAAGATAGTTGGTCAATCTCCTCTCATGTGGTTTACATCTTCTGGAAACCTGCTGGAGTCTTAGCTATGAGTCAATCTGACTGAATGGTAATTAGTTTGAGATAACACTAAACATTCTTTTTTAATTCAAAACTCAAATCTACTACCATTAAGTCAATTCTAACTCTTGGTGACCTTTGTTGTTTTGTGCCATTGAGTCAGATCCAATTCATAGCTGACACTCTACCAATTTTCAATGCTGTAAACGCATAGGAGGAGATTGGCCGTCCTTTTCCAAGGGATAATTATCTGAATTCAAACTGTATGCCTTTGGGATTGCAGCGTAGCTTCTTAATACTAGGCCACCCACAGCTTCCTATAGACCCTTCAGGTCACTATAAAGCCTTTTTAGGGTAACATAGGGTTTGTAAGGATATAGTGTTTAGCAGTCTGAATCATCTTTATGTGCTAATATTTCACTTAGTATTTTTACCACCACAGATCACCTCACATGTTGACGGTGTGCAAAATGTGTTTTAATTCATCAATGGCTCCGCAGGAGAAAGCTGAGAAACTTCTTGCTGTGTTATTTACAGCCTCCAAAATCTGTGGGGAAGTCTGCGATGAGTCACTTCCGATTTCTGAGCAATGAGTTTTTTAGTATGTCAGGCATTCTGAATGTTCAAATTATAATAAATTTCACAGAAAATTTGGTCCATTGAAGAAAGAACACACTTGGATATTAATTCTTAATTTATCAACCAATAATTGTATAACACAAATTCATTACCTCTCTTGGCTTAAAACCCTCACCTCAGAGTTTAGATCATATCTAATTTGAAAGTCTTTTCTGAAGGTTATTTTGAAGTTTTTCCCCAGTCTGCCTTTTAAAAACTTAATGCACAAAATCAGACAATATAAAAAATTTAGCTTAACATTTTTGGCTATATTGAAGTATTTTCCATTTGTCATTGATTCTTTATCACTGAAGCTACTTTAATATTCTTTTTGTAAAAAAATCTATCATTTCTAAGTATGTCAATTAAAAATTTGTTATTTGTACAGTAATATTGACTCCAGCAAAGTAAAGGAGTTTTTGGCAGGATTCTCAGCTGAGAATTGTTTTCTCATTAGGTGCTGCTAAACAGACAATCAATTATGAAATTATTAAGATTAAGAGTTGGTGCTAACTTGAGTTGACAGCCAACATAAGCCAAGAAAAGAATTAGTATGGAAAAATCTCTACCATCCATTATTACTTCATTTGTTGATTCATTCACTCAATAAGCAGTTAATGAATGACTAATGTGTGTAAAGCACTGAGAAGTTACAGGGGTTAGAAGGATAAATCAAGAAGGACATTGTTAACAAAAACATAATTATAGTAAATACAGGATTAAAATTAAGATTTTTTCATATAAAAATTACACAGAAAATCCCATGAGAGTCTCAAGATAGATGAAGCTCTTTTTATAAAAGACATAATTAGGGCAGACCATTGACAGCATATAATTTAAACTGACACTTAAAAGATGAGCTAGATTCAAACTTGAAGGAAAACAGAAAGGCAGAGAGAAATATTTTTAATCGGAATGATAACATAAGCAAAAACTTAGTAGATTTTTTGGTAAATTTCCTGATTTGAAACTACTAAAATTAGGCTTAGAAATTATACAGTATCTTGAGGGCTAAGCTAAAGAGTTTGATTTATTCTGACTGATACAGTGATTAATCATAGAATTCTGACCAATAGTTCATTATTCAACTAAAGCTCACAACATTTTAAGTAGTCCTTGTTATCCAGTCCAATCTAGCATGGGGCAAGATTAGCTTCACAGTCTGAATTACAAATCATTCTTTCTCAGTACTCAATTTTAGTGAATGTCAGCACAGTAAAAATCTTCTAGACCAGGGGCATTAATCTGCTATATAACTATTAGAAATTTCATCAACTGTTATTGTTGTTGTTATTAAGTGCCATCGAGTTGTAGACGACTCATAGCGACCCTATGAACAAAAGACCTGGACACTTGTATAACTTTTGTCCTTTTTCCAGCTTCATAGGGTTTTCAGAGGCAAGCTATTTCAGAAGTGGATGCCACTCCTACTTCCAAGCTTGTTTTAATCTGGGAGCTCCACCAAACACTGTCCACCATGGATAACCATTCTCACATTTGACTCATCGGTGTCACAGTGTTCACCTTCACAGCAACCATGAGTTACCTCTCTGTACAGCAAATGGACAGACCAGGGCTATACGACCTAGGAAAATGTTTCACCAAAAACAATTAAAGACAGGCTTGAGGGCTGCGGATTAGAGTCACCCACCTTTGGCTTGGTAGCATAACTTTCTGCCCACTAGGCCAACTGACCTCTGTCTATGCTGGTGGTTGTATTGTTGTTAAGTGCCGTTGAGTCATAGGCTCATGAACTAGGCATATTAAAAAAAAAAAAAATATATATATATATATCTCGACATATGCACATTTTTTCTTTGATTACGTTTCTTTTACCTTGGATTACCTTTAGAGTATAGAAAAGTCTTTCTTGATTCAGTGAGGAATCTTGCTTGCTTTATGTTGAGGTCTAAACAAAACTGAAGTCTTTGAGCTTCATTGTTGTTGTTGTTGTCATGTGCTGTAGCTTAGGGATTGAACCATAGCTAACTTTCTAGTGAGCTTTTGGAGGCAGTAATTTCCGAAAGGGAGCAACTGGTGGATTCAAATCAAATGCCTTTCTGTTGACAGTGCATATTCTTAACACTTGTTCACCAGAGTTCATTAAGCTTATTGTTGAGTACCACTGAGTTGGAATTTACCAACAGCAGACCTTCTAGAGGGTTTTCTGAGACAACATGGGAGGAGATTGTCTGTCTCTCCTATGAAACAGCTAATGGATTCAAACAGTATTCCTTCGAGATTGCAGCACAACTTCTTACAACTAGGGTACCACTGTTGTTGTTGTGTACCACTGAGTTGAACTCAATCCATAGCTGACCTTCCAGTGGGCTCAGAGAGAGTAATCCCACAAGAGAAGATACACATATTTCTCCCACAGAGCAACTAGTGCATTCAAACCATGTGCCTTCAGGATTGTAGTGGAGCTTCTTACCACTAGTCCACCAGAGCTCCAAGCAGATCTCCCTCACAAGTGTTCTAAATCTTTGGTATTTTTTATAAGTAAGGATGGCTGTTTACATGAGACTTGTTAATGAGTTTTCCTCCACTTTTGATTCCATATATTTCATGTAGTTAAATTTCTCAGATATGCTCTGCACAAAAAATGAGCAATTATGGATAAAAGGATATAATTTTGCTGATTTTTTTATTTGCTCACAAATGTATTTACAAACCACGTGCTTCATCATATTTATATGAGAAACACAACTTGAAAGTGCTCTTTTAAAATTACTACATATGTACATTAAGAATATGCAAAATCTACTTTTAAAAATATTCTATTTCATTTTAATGAAAGTTTACAAATATCATTGGTTTACAACCAAAACTTCATAGGCAAAAATGACTATGAATTGGTACAATTAACTTACTGCACTGCTTATAGACACCTTCATTATATATAGATAAATGGAAGAATATATCATGTTAGTGGGTGATTGTTGTTGTTGTGTGCCTTTGAGTCAGGTATGACCCATGTTGTTGTTACATGCAATTGAGTTGCCTATGACTCATAATAAACGTATACACAATAGTTCTGAACATGACCTCATCCTTAGTCATTCTAACTATCTCCAACACACCTGCCATTGCCAAAATTACTGTGTCAATCCAGGGTTTTCCTCTCGTACGCTGTCGCTTCACCGTCTGATCATGATGTCCTTCTTGAAGGATTGCTCCCTCCTGGCAACATGCCACATATGTGAGATTGGCCTTGCCTCCAATAAGCAATTTTATTTCAGTCTCTCCAAAATAGACCTATTTCTTAGCAGTCCATGGTATTTTCAAGACTCTTCTCCAGCAACACAACTCGAAGTCATTGATTCCTGTCATCTTTAGCCATAGTACAGTATTATGATGCATCGCAAAAATTGCAAAGACCATGGGCTGGTTCAGGCACACCTTATTTTCCAGATTGACATAATCACACTTGAGCAAGCTGGAGAGGTCTCTGACAACAGATATTCCTAATTCAATTTGTTTTTTTATTTCCTGACTGCTGGTTCCAAGACTGTTGATTGTGGTATCAAGCAGGCCAAAATTATTAACAATCTCAATCTCTTCTACTTTTACTATGGTGCTTCCAATTGGTTCAGGTGTTTTCTTGATGTTGAACTTCAATCTACATTGAAAATGACCCTATGAACAATATATCAGAACCCTGTCCTATCCTTTGCCATCCTCACAATTTCTGACACGCTGGAGTCCATTACATTAGTCACTGTGTCAATCCATCTTGTTGAGTGTCTTCAACTCTTTCCCTGACCCTCCACTTTTTTTAAATTATTATTCATTTCAATGAACATTTGCAGAGATTTTGGATTTCTATTCATTCATTGTTGCACTTTTCTCCCCACCCCCCACCAGTACGTTCTTCTCTTTGAAAAGTAAAAGAAAAAATCCTTCATTGAGATACAATCCCACTGGACCCCCACCCCCCACCCTGAGTATACTCCACTCTGCCACCTTCATTCCGAACTCTTATGATAATTATAATGCCTTATAATATATTGCTTTTAAACTGTTCTCTCCCTCATTGGTTTCAATGAGGTGTACATAATTCCCCCAGTTTTTCTCATTCTTACCCCAACCCTGATAGCAGTCCCATTCTACAGTAGTGGCACTATGCAGTGTTAGTCCTTTTGTGACTGAGATATTTCACTCAGCATAATGTCTTTGAGGGTCACCCATTTTGAATAATATTGCATGAGTTCCACTTTTCCAAACACTAAGTACCTCTCCAAGGTATATCCTCTCCTAGAAACATTCCTGAAGGATGTGTGATGAATCTTTATCATCTTTGCCTCCAAGGAGAACTATGGTTAGAGTTTCTTCAAAACATATTTGATCTTTTGCATTCCATATGATATTCAGTACTCCTTTTCAGCACTACATCTCAAAGACTTTAATTCTTCTGCCATCTCGTCCTTATTCATTATCCAGCTATCAGTAGCATAATAAGTAATTGAAAAGATCCTGGCCTGAATCAGGCACAACTTAGTCCTCAAAATGGCATCATAATTCCTTAAGAATTTGGAGAGGTACATTACTCCAGACTTTCCCAGTGAAATATGTCTCCCGTGTTTACTGTGGATCCAAGTAAGATTAAGTTGTTGCAAGTTCCAAACTTCTCTCCATTCATCAATATTGCTTGTGGGTCCAGTGATGAGAATTTTGTTGATGTTGAGGTGCAATCCATATGGAAGGTCACAGTGTTTTGTCTTCTATAGCAAGTGATTCAAGTTCTCCTCATTTTGAGCATGCAAGGAAGGTTGTGTTGTCTGCATAATGAAGGTTATTGATGAGCTTTTCCAAATAATGCCACATTCTTCTTTATAGAATCCAACTTCTGAAATAATTTGTCAGCCTACAGTTTGAATAGGCATGCAGAATGGATACAATACTGATATACTTATTTCTTCACTTTATACAATGTAGAGTTACCTTACTCTTGTTTGTATAACAGCCGCTTGATCTAGGCATAATAGGTTTCACATCAGCATAATTAAATGCCTTGGGATTCCTATTCTTTTTAATGAGAGTCATTATTTGCTTGACCCACAGAGTCAAATGCATTGGCATAGAAAACAAACATATATAGACATTCTTCTGGTATTTTTTTTTTATTTTAGCCAGGATCCATCTAACATCAGTAATGATATTTCTGGTGTCACGCCTCTTTTAAATCCTGCTTGAACTTCTGACAGTTCTTTGTCTTTGCATTGTTCTAGCCATTTTTTTTTCTATTTTATCCAGCAGCATGTTGCTTGTGTATTATATTTACAATATTGTTCAACAAATTCCACATTCTATAGGATCATATTTCTTGGGAATGGGAACAAGCATAGACCTCCTCAATTTAGTCAGCCAAGCAGCTGTACTCTAAATTTCCTGGTGTAGCCTGGTGAGTCCATGCAGAGTTGTATCTGTTAGCTGAAATATGTCAGTTGGTAACCATTGAGTCCTGGGACCTTATTTTTTGCCAATACCTTTAGTATGGCATCAAGTTCTTCTTTAATTACAATTGGCTCTTGTTCACAGGGTATTTTCTGAATTTTTTACTGTCAGCCATTTGTTTTTGGAACAGTGGCTTTGAGGGAGAAAGGCGGGTAATACCTACCCATAAAATCTGAAGCCTTCTATACCCAGTGGAAGGTCAGCTTTGAGTTGGTGCCATTTAGAAAGCAACCAGTTTATGAGAAATTATCAAGGCTCATAATGATTATACACTCACCAGGAAGCCCTTGGTTCCTTGGGCCTGTAGCCCTCAAACTTTGTATGAAGCACTAGCATCTAAGATTTAGTGGAGACTTCATTGTAACTTAATATCCACTTCTGGGATATTACATCATTATGCCAGCTGTGAGTATTAGCCAGAACACTTCAACACCCTCCCAGAAGCATATCCTGCCTGGACTATGTAGACATCAATTGGGGCTGGTAATACAATGTCCATGTGTCTGATTTGCTTTTAGAGGTATAGCACTGTAAATTGTTGTATTGGGGTGATTCATTGTTCCAATTGTCTGTCAGTTTGCTGTATTGTGGTATCTTGTGGATTGCTATGATGTTGAAAGCTGTGCTACCAGTTTGTCTAATGCCACAATGGTCACTTATGGTGATTAAGTCTTAATAAAGTTTCCAGATTAAGACAGACGAGAAAGCAGGATTGACCATCCACTTCTTAAATAGCAGGTCTCAAAAAACCCTATAAACAGTAGAGGAAAAATAGTTAATTATAGCATCAGAAGTCAATCAAACTGAAAAGAAACAGCTGCAAACATTTTTTAAATTGGAAAATGGAATGTATGAAGAATGAATGTTGGAAAAACTAAACATTGTGAAGAATGAAATAGAACAAATGAATATCAACATTCTAGGCATTGGTGATTTGAGATGAAGCTTTGCTACTTTAAATCATCCAATGACATGGTATACTATTCTGGGAATAACAAAACAGAGGCAGAATAGTGTCGCATTCATAGTTAAAATGACAGTTTCTAGTTCTAACCTGAAGTACAATGTTGTCAGTGATGGGATATTATTCATGTGTGTACAAGGAAAACCTGTTAATATGTTGTTGTTGTTGTTGTTATGTACTGTCGAGTCACTTGCGACTCATAGTGACGCTATGTACAACAGCTCTAAACTGCTCTGTCCTGTGCCAATCTCATTGCCTCTGACACACTCATCCCGATTGCCCCAGTCACCGAATCAATCCATCTCCCAGAGGGCCTTTCCCTCCTGAGCCTACCCTCCACCCTCCCAAGCATGATGTCCTTCTTCAAGGACCAGTCTCTCCTTACAACATGACCAGAGTATGTCAGACGAAGCCTCAGAATCCTTGCCTCCAAGGAGCCATGCGGTTTAACCCTCTCCAGGATAAATCTGTTTGTTCTCTTAGCACTCTGTGGCACCTTCAGCACTCTTCTCCAACACTAAAGCTCAAAAGCATCAATTCTCCTTCTATCTTCCTTGGCCACCAGCTCTCTGATAAATAACAAGTGATTGCAAAGACCGTGGCCTGTACCAGACGCAACTTTGTGTCCAGAGACACACCATTGCTCTTGAGTCCTTTAGAGAGGTCCCTAACTGCAGACTTTCCCATCGCAATACAGCTTTTAATTTCCTGGCTGCTGGTGCCAAGAGTGTTGATTGTGGAGCCAAGCAAACTAAAGCTGTGAACAATCTCAGTCTCTTCATCATTCGTCCTGATGCTGCCAATTGGTCCAGCGGTGAGAATCTTTGTCTTCTTGACATTGAGCCTCAATCCATATTGAAGGCTGCAGTCCTTGACCTTCTGCAGCAGGTGCTTCGGGTCCTCCTCAGTTTCAGCAGGCAGGATTGTGTCATCTGCATAACATAGATTGTTTATATATCTTCCACCAATCTTGATGCCACATTTCAAAATTGGGAAGGGTGTACCCCAGGGATGTGTCCTGTCTCCATACCTTTTCAACTTGTATGCAGAACAGATCATCCGGGAGGCTGGGCTCTATGAGGAGAAATGTGGCATCAAGAAATAATACTGAATTTGTACTATATAATTACATGAAATTTGTCATTGGTCTAGTATTTCTATTTTATAAATACATTTTTTATATTCATTCTTTTTAAAAAATATCCTTCCTTTTTTCTTTTTATTTTACAGTGGTTTGCATACAACCTTTGTCTACATATTTCATGCATGTACAGTGCATTTTACACTTCCTTAATTTACATGTTTCATATGATCACTTCCATACATTGTGTTTTGTAAAATTAGTCACCATTAATTTATGTCCACTATCGTTTCATCTTTTCATGTTTCCACTGGACCTATTATAATCCTTTCACCTGTTCCCTCAGTCCATCAAACTCTACTTCTCTGTTATTCACTGCACTCCCTCCCACCCCCTTTTCTTTTTCTCCTTCCCATCCCTCTTTAGACTTTTGTACACATCTTACCAGTTACCCTATTTTTACAATAATGGTCTTATGTACTATTTGCCCTTATGAAACTTATTTAGTTCACTCAGAATAAAGCTCTCTAGACTCTCCCATGTTATATAGTATCTTATGAAATCAATACTTCTTAGTGCTGCATAGTGTTCCATTGTGTGAATGCACCACAAATTTTCCATCCATGTTTTTTATTGATAGGCATTTGGGCTGTTACCATGTTCTTGCTATTGTGAATAATAGCAATACCATTTTTGTAAAAATAGAAGGATAACTGGTAATATTTGTAAAAATATTTCAAAGTGTAAAGGGAAGGGAGGAAGGAGGGTTGAGGGTGGAGAGACTGGGAAGTCATGTGGTCGCAGAATTTATTCTGTGGAGGAAGCGAGTTAAGGAATTAGAAAAGGTCCTATAGAGAGGGTTAAAAAAAGAAAAAGAAAAAGACATTTTATTATGATTTGAATTAAAATCTACAAAGAAATTGGGTTTTTTATTCATTCACTCATACAAATTTGAAGTTTGTTTGATTGAATATTCTGGATTTTCTTCCCATTCTTATCCTACACACAATCTGTGATCTATGTCCTGTTCAAGATTGTTGATTGCAGTACACATAATGTCTGATCATCAATTCATTTCTGATTGATTTTTCTTTCACCTATATCAGTGTAATATTCACTACTTATGCATTTTTCCCTGCTTTCCACATCACCTCCAATAACCATTTTTCTACAGTGCAATTTAGTTTTGATGCCCTCATAGTAAGGAGCTGTGCTGCAATTTTGAAGTCATGTGGTTCTAATTCATCTGCTACTCTGTGAAAAAAAAAGATGTGCAATCTCCTCCCTGGTGATTAACTACTTGTAAAAAACTATTGGAGTGTCAACTGTGGGCTGTTTACAACTTTACGGTACACAACATCAAGAGTTGCTTAGTGTACATTGATTCAGTATTAGATTTATATGTGTTTAAGTTAGTCATAACATCTATATGTTGTTTTTCTTCTTTTTAGGGAGCTCTAGTTGCCTACTGGTGAGAAGTTGCCCTGAAATCCCAGAAGTATGTGAATTTTTAAAATATTTTTTATTAATTCTCATATAATAATACCTTTAAAGTATATTCCATTCATATACATTGTTTTATACAATTTTTCATATAATTATTTATATACAATCTATTTTACAGTATTTTTATACTAGTTTATTTACAAAATTTGAATTGTTTTTTACACCAGTTCCTTCCCATTCCCCTCAACCCCCTCATCCATCAAACTGTGCGACCTTATGATTACATTAATGCCTTCCACCCAGCACATCCTCACCCCTCTGCTTCCACCCTTTCTCCCCTTGAATCCTCATTCTAGAGCAACTGCCTCTGAAACTCCTTTGGAGGGTCAGATGTAGTTTGATTCTGACTCCAAGGTAGGCAATAACAACAATCTTTCTTTGGCCTTCCTTCATTTCTTACCTTTGTGGATGTCATTTGCAGTTGTCATGTTTCTTTAATCTTCTACAATCTGGAAACATTTGTTAATTTTAATTTGCGTATGATTATGTTAGCTAACATTTTCAGAAAGATAAGTAAATTATTTCATAGAATGTCCTTCAGTTTGGGTTACCAAAGGCATTCTTACGATAAGATTTAGGTTATGCAATTTTGGATAGAAATGTCCCAGAAATAGTGCTACATTTTTCCTGCATCACCGCAGGCACAGGAGGTCAGCTATTCCAATTACTAGTGATGATAACTTGGACCAAGTAGTTGATAGAGCATCAGACTGAATTCTCCACTGATAAGTTGCTATTCTCTCTTAGTGAATAAGTATCTTGTGTTGGTTTTAATGGCAGTATCCTCTATTAATTTTAAATGCACAACAGTGTCATATGCCAAAATAAAATTTTCCCACACGCTATAGTCTTTACCTCCCCAGCCTTTTATCCTTGGAGGTGCTATTGGATTAGTAGCCAAAAATTAAACTGTTGTGACACTTGTTGTTGTTGTTGATTGCTTTTGAGTCAAGCACAACTCATAGCACCCTTATGAACAAAAAGGCTTGAAGCCCCTCTACAACTATCAAAGTTCAAAGAGTTTCTGGAGGCATGTTATGTAGGAAGTGGATGCCACTTCTTCTAGGGCATAAAAAAGTCACACACACACACACACACACACACACACACACACACACGCAAATACACACACCCACACCTCACTGTGGAATTATTTCCAACTCATGCTATATTTGCCCGTAGGTGCCATGGAATCTATTTCGACTTGTAGTGACACGAGCCTTTCCTAGTAACATACCCAAAGTATGCCAGAGAAATCTTCACCATTGATGTCTCCGAGGAGTACTCTGGCTGCACCCTCTCTGAGATATATGTGTTTGGTTTTTGGACAGCCCATTGGATATTCAAAAAGTCTCAACACCACAGTTCAAAGACATCAATTTTTCTTCTCTCCTGCATGTTCGTTGTTGAATTCTCAACAGCGTAATAAATGATTGAAAGGACCATGGCCTTCATCAAGCACATCTTAGTCCTTATAGTGACCCTCAGTAATTCAGAGAGGACTCTGACTGTAAACTTTCCTAGAACAATGCCTTTCCTGGTCTCCTGACTGCTGGTTCCAAATGTATTGATCATTTGTCCAAGTAAGATGAAGCTTTTGCTGCTTTCATTCTTTTATCCATCTATTATTATGTCACCTGTCAATCCAGTGGTGAAATGTTTTGTTTTCTTGACATTAAAATGCAATTCATATTAAAGTGTGTTTCAAATTCTCCTCACTTTGAGAAAGCAAGTTTGTGTCATCTGAATACTGAAGGTTATTGAAGGATTTTCCTCTAATCCTAATACCACATTCTTCTTCATAGAGTAAAGCTACTCAGATAATTTGCTCAGCATCCATGTTGAATAGGTGTGGTAAAAGGATACAATCCTGATGCACGCCTGTCCTGATTTTAAGCTATGCAGTGTTCCTTTGTGCTGGTTACATGCCAATATTTGGTCTAGGTACAGATTTTGCAAAGCACTATTATGTGTTCTGGGATTCTCTTATTCTCATTGTTAGCCATAGTTTGTTATGATTTACACAGTCAGATTCCTTATCATAGCCAATAAAGCACAAGCATGCACCCTTCTGGTATTTATTCCATTCAGCCAGGATCCATCTAACATAAGCAGTGATATCCGCAGGACCATGAACTCTTCTAAATCCTCCTTGAACTTCTGGAGGTTCTCTGTCTACTGTTTTAGTATTTTTTTTTTTCATTTTCTACAGCAGAAATTTTCTTCCATGTGATATTATAATTTCCACGTTCTGTTGTATCACATTTATTGGGAATGGGAAAAAATATGAACCTCTGCCAGGCAGTTGTCCTATACTGATCATCCACTTCAGAAATAATGGCCCCTAAGAACATTATGAATTGTTGTTGTTGTTGTCATGTGCCGTCAAGTCGCTTGCGACTCATAGTGACCCTATGTACAACAGCCCTAAACTCTGCTCTGTCCTGTGCCAATTGCACTGTCTCTGACACTCCCATCCCGATTATCCTAGTCACTGAATCGATCCACCTCATAGAGGGCCTTCCCCTCCTGTGCTGTCCCTCCACCCTCCCAAGCATGATGTCCTTCTCCAAGGACCGGTCTCTCCTCACAACATGTCCAAAGTATGTTAGATGGAGCCTCAGAATCCTTGCCTCCAAGGAGGCACTCAGTTTAACCCTTTCCAGGACAAATCTGTTTGTTTTCCTAGCAGTCCATGATATTCTCAATACTCTTCTCCAGCACCACAGCTCAAAGGCATCAATTCTCAAAACATTATGAATACTAATGGAATATTGTTCAACATCGAAAGAGAAGTCTTTCAAAAACAATAGCTGCCACCTCAAAGTCAAGTCTAACTTACTCACATGGATGAAGTAAAAATTTCAGCCAATGAAGAACTTTTACTTGCTGTGGCTTGCAATCAACAAACAGCTGCAACCATCCACTATAATTGGAATATGTATGACAAATAAATTAAGAAAAATTTGAATTTGTCAAAAAAGAAAAGGAACACACAAAGATTATTAATATTACAAGCATGTGAGTTAAAATGGAAAATATTAGTAATTTAAAATCAGATAATCACATGGTCGACTCCATTGAGTATAACAAATACAAAAGGAATGGTGTCTCATTGTTGTCGTTGTTGTTATGTGCCGTCGAGTCGCTTGCAACTCATAGCGACCCTATGTACAACAGCCCTAAACACTGCTCTATCCTGTGCCAATCCCACGGCCTCTGACACACCGATCCAGATTACTCCAGTCACTAAATCAATCCACCTCATAGAGGGTATTCCCCTCCTGCACCATGCCTCCAGCCTCCCAAGCATGATGTCCCTCTCCAAGGACCTCTCCCTCCTTACAACATGTCCAAAGTATGTCAGATGCAGCCCCAGAATCATTGCCTCCAAGAAGCATCCAGATTTAAACCTCTCCAGAATGAATCTATTTGTTTTCTTGGTAGTCCATGGTACATTCAATGCTCTTCTCCAGCACCACAGCTCAATGGCATCAATTCTCCTTTTATCCTCCTTAGTCATTGTCCAACTCTCTGATGCATAACAAGTGATTGCAATGACCATAGCCTGTATCAGATGCACCTTAGTCTCTAGAGTGACACCATTCCTCTTCAGTACCCTGGAGAGGTCCCTAACAGACTTTCCCATTGCAATACATTTTTTTATTTCCTGGCTACTGGTGCCAAGAGTGTTGACTGTGGAGCCAAGCCGACTAAAGTTGTTAACAATCTCAATATCTTCACCATCCATCCTGATGCTGCGAATTGGTCCAGTGGTGAGAATTTTTGTCTTCTTGATGTTGAACTTCAATCCATACTGACGGCTCCAGTCCTTGACCCTCTGCAGCAAGCATTTCAGTTCCTCCTCAGGTTTCTCATTAGGCATCAAAAAGAGCATTACAAGATCTATCCTGAAGGGCAATTCTACCATTGATAGAAAAATATTCATAATATGGAAAATCTTTAATATAACTTTATTTAAATTTATATACCAACCAGTAACATAAAGAATTTAGAAACTGATAATTTCTACCTACTTCTGCAGTCTGACATTAATGAAGCATACAGTGAAAATAGTGATTATAGTGCAAAAGTTAAAGACATAGAAGAATTGGTAGTTGGAAAATATGACTTGGGTGATAAAAATGAAGCAAAAGATAACATTGTAGAATTTTGTGTGATCAAAACCTTGTTCATTGCAAATATCTCCAAAAATATATCTAAGCAGTGGTTATGCCGGATGAAATTTATAGAAGTCAATATTTGTATAAAGGTGCTAAAGAAGCTAACATATACGCAAAATATGTATGACCAAGTATTACCTGTGCAACAGACCACTGATTGTTCATATGAAACTTCTATTTGAAACAGAATTATACTAAAGTAAATAAAAGATTTCCAAAATATTACTTTCAGTATGCTCCACCTGAATTTACAGATCATTTTAAGAATGTCAAAAAACCAGTGATATTGTGGATGGCATTAAGAACATCATCCATGAAAAAACCAAAAGGACATTAAACTATTTCTATATGCAGATGATATGATAGTATACTTAGAAAACCCTACAGACTCAGCAAGAAAACTACTGGATATAGTCAAAAAATTCAGCAAAACGGCAGAATAAAAGATCAACATACAAAAATCAGTTGGATTTATCCACAGTGACAAAGAGAATACAGAACTGGCGCTAAGAAAAAAAAAATACCCATCACAATAGCTAAATATAAGATTAAATATGTGGGAATAAATCTATGTAAAAACAAAAAAAAACCCTATTTAAAGAAAATAATAAAACATCAATACAAGAAACAAAAAGAGACCTGGAGAAATGGAAGAATATACTATGCTCTTGGATAGGAAGACTCAATATTGTGAAAATGGCAATTCTACCAAAGGCAATCTACAAGTTCAATTCAATTCCATTAAAAAAACCTATTCCATTCCTTAACAAGATAGAAAACACAGTTTACAATTTCATCAGGAATGAAAATATCCAGAATAAGCAAAGCACTCCTTAAAAGGAGAAGCAAGGTAGGAGGCATCTCACTCCCTGGTCTCAAATCCTACTACACAGCCAGGTGGTCAAGAAAGTATGGAACAGGTGCAGTGACGGACCTATAGATCAATGGCATAGAGTTGAGAACACAGAAATAAGCTCCTTTACTTATGGTAAAATGATTTTTTATGAGGATGAAATCAAGTCAGTTAAGTGGAGAAGTGAAAGCCTTTTAAACAAATGTTGTTGTTGCTGTTATGTGCTGTTGAGTCGTTTCCGACTCATAGTGACCCTATTCACAACAGCCCTAATCCCTGCTCTATCCTGCGCCAACCGCACCGCATCTGACACACACATCCCGATTACCCCAGTCACCGAATCAATCCATCTCATAGAGGGTCTTCCCCTCCTG
>NW_006400049.1:471053-472908 GCF_000299155.1 Elephantulus edwardii | reverse complement strand
TGAAGGAAGAAGTTCAAGCTGCTTTGAAGGAAATAGCAAAAAATAAGGCCCCAGGAATAGATGGTATACCAATTGAAGTATTTCAGATAACAAATGTTGCCCTGGACGTGCTCAATTGAAGTTTTAACAAATAGTATTGGCAAAATAGGAAAACTATCTGTAGAAAGCTCTAAGCAAAACCCATACGTCACACCATACCAAAAACCAAATCAATGTGCATCAAGAACCTCGGAGTAAAACCAGGAACAATAAATATCATCAGATAAATGCTTGTAAGAAATGTAGAAGGCCTAATCCACAACACACTCTCCCAAGCATTCTAAAAATCCTAAAATAAGGAGAGTATGGAATCTTCTAAAAATCAAATTCATACGGACATCGAAAACTTTTCTAACTGGGTAAAAAGGAAAGACACAAAATAGGAAAAAATTTAGTAATGACATGTCTGATAAGGGACTTGTCCCTAGAATTTATAGAATGTTCCAGAACCTGGACAAAATAAAGGTAAACAACCCAGTCACAAAATTTGCACAGGATATGAACAGACACTTCACCGAAGGAGACATCCAAATGATGAACAAACATATGAAAAAAAAAAAGGTTAAAAATCCCTAACTAAAAAAGAGATGCAAATTGAAACAACTATGAGTTATCATCTCAACTTAGTAATAATAGCAAAGTTCAATAGAGCAGCAAAGAACATATGCTGATAAGGTTGTGGAGAAATTGGAACCCCTATTCACTGTTAATTGGAGTGAAAGAAGGAACAACCACTCTGGAAGGCTGTATGGTTCTTTCTCAAAAAGCTGGAAATCGAAATACCATTTGACCCAGCAATTGCACTACTGGGAATATATTGTTGTTGTTATGTGCCATCAAGTCATTTGCGACTCATAGTAACCCTATGTACAACAGTCCTTACATCTGCTCTGTCCTGTGCCAAACGCACTGTCTCTGACACTCCCATCACGATTACCCCAGTCACTGAGTCAATAAACCTCATTAGAGGGCCTTCCCATCCTGTTCTGTCTCTCCACCCTACCAAGCATAATGTCCTTCTCCAACATGTCCAGAGTATGGAATATGTTAGATGGAGCCTCAGAATCCTTGCCTCCAAGGAGCCACCTGGTTTAACCCTTTCCAGCATGAATCTGTTTGTTTTCTTAGCAGTCCATGGTACTTCCAATACTCTTCTCCAGCACCACAGGTCAAAGGCATCAATTCTCCTTCTGTCCTCCTTAGTCATTGTACAACTCTCTGATGCATACCAAGTGATTGCAAAGACTGAGGCCTGTATCAGACACACCTTAGTCTCCAGAGAGACACCATTGCTTTTCAGTACTTTGGGGAAGTCCCTAACAGCAGAATTTCCCATTGAAATACGCCTTTTAATTTCCTGATTGCTGGTGCCAAGAGTGTTGATTGTGGAGCCAATCAAACTAAAGCTGTGAACAATCTCAATCACTTCACCAATCATCCTGATGCTGCCAATTGGTCCAGTGGTGAGAATCTTTGTCTTCTTGACATTGTGCCTCAATCCATAGTGAAGGCTTCGGTTCTTGACACTCTGCATCAGACTTTTCAGGTTCTCCTCAGTTTCAGCAAACAGGATTGTGTCATCTGCGTAACGCAGAGTGTTGATAGATCTTCCACCAATCTTGACCCCACATTTCTCCTCACAGAGCCCAGCCTCCCAGATAATCTGTTCTGCATCCAGGTTGAAAAGATATGGAGATAGGATGCATTCCTGATGTAAGCCCTTCCCAATTTTGAACCATGCAGTGTTCCCTTGCTCTGTTCTGATAACTGGCTCCTGGTCCAAGTATAGACTTGTCATTATCATGATCAAGTGTTC
>NW_006400049.1:468697-470683 GCF_000299155.1 Elephantulus edwardii | reverse complement strand
CGTTCTCCAGATTTCTTGGCACAACTTGGTGAGCACATCTACGGCAGCATCTGTTAGCTAAATTTTGTCAATTGGTATACCATCTATTGCTGGGGCCTTACTTTTTGCCATTTCCTTCAAAGCAGCCTGAACTTCTTCTTCCATCACCATAGGCTCTTGTTCATATGTTGTTTCATTAATTTATTCTCTGTCTGTCAATTCCTTTCGATACAGTGACTCAGTATATTCTTTCCATCTTCTTTAAATACTTCCTGTATCATTTAATATTCTGCCGAAAGCATCCTTGATTAAAGCAACTTGAGGTTTGAATTTGTTCTTCAGTTCCTTGAGCTTAAGAAATGCTGAGCATGTTTGGCCCTTTTCATCTTTTGACTCCAATTCCTTGCACATTTAATTGTAATATTTTACTTTGTCATCCCATGCTGCCTTTTGAAATCGTCTATTCAACTCTTTAGTATCTTGAATTCTTCCTTGTGCTTTGGCTTCTCTGTGCTCCAGTGAAATTTTTAGTCTCTTCTGACATCCATTTTGATCTTCTCTTCCTCTTCTGTCTTTGCAGTGAACGTTTGCATTCTTCCTGGATGATACCCTTGACATCCTCCCACAACTTATCTGGTTTTCGCTCATTAGTGTTCAAGGCCTCATACTTGTTCCTGAGATGGTTCTGAAATTCAGGTGGGGTAGACTCAGTCATATTTTGGTTCCGGTGGAATTTGTTTAATTTTCCTCAACTTCAGCTTGAACTTGCATATGAGTAGTTGGTGGTCTGTTCCACAATCATCTCGTGGCCTAGTTTGCACAGCTGATATTGAGCTTCTTCAGAGGTTCTTTCCACAGATGTAATTGATCTGATTCCTATGCATACCATCAGGTGAAATCCATGTATATAACCTGAGTATATGTCTCTGAATTGCCTTTCAAACAGATATACACACACTCATGTTTATTGTTGCATTGTTTACAATAGTGAAGAGATGGAAGCAACTCAACTGCTCATCAAGAAATGAATGAATAGAGAAATTATGCTATAATCACACAATGGAATATTATGCAGCACTGCAAAACAAGTAACTTTACAAAATATGTGACACTGGAGGACATTATGCTGAGTGAAATATCTCAGTTACAAAAAGACAAACACTGCATAATGCAACTGTTATAAAAAAGGACTGACATTAGGGTTGGGGGAAACTAAGAAAAGAGGGGATAAATAATAAAATCAGTTATGTATGTGATGGAGAGGAGAGAACTGTCTAAAAGAAATATATGATTAGGTATTATTTGCATGACAACAATTATTTGCAATTGGGAAGACTATGGCCCAAATCAGGCACACCTTAGTCTCCAGCCTGGCATTGTTGTTCTTTAGTACTCTGGAGAGGTCCCTGACAGCTGACTTTCTCAATGCAATTCGTCTCTTGATTTCCTGGCTGTTGGTACCTGAGGAAAGGGTGAGAGCATGGAGGAAATTGTACGACAGTAAAAGAACCTTTTTAAAGAGAAAAGAGAGCTGAAGGCATAGGAAAAGAAATGTACAAGAATGAACGAATAGAAAACCAAGTTTTCTGTAAATTTTTTAAAAACATGAATAATAATTTAAAAAAGATAGGACAAAAGGAATACATTAAGATGATTACCAGATGAAACTTGATTTAGAACGTTGAAAGGCTAAAACAAAGTGTAGTGATGAAGAGAGTTGAGCAGATGATTTCAAAGGGTAGGTGAAGTTGTTGTTGTTGTTGTTATGTGCCGTCGAGTCGCCTGCGGCTCATAGCGACCCTATGTACAACAGCCCTAAACTCCACTCTCTCCTGTGCCAATTGCACTGTATCTGACAATCCCATCCCAATTATCCCAGTCAGTGAATCAATCCACCTCATAGAGGGCCTTCCTCTCCTGCGCTGTCACTCCTCCCTCCCAAGCATGATGTCCCTCTCCAAGGACCAGTCTCTCCTCACAACATGTCCAAAGTATGTTAGACGGAGC
>NW_006400049.1:462089-467418 GCF_000299155.1 Elephantulus edwardii | reverse complement strand
CTGGATCATTTAACATTCTGCCGAAAGCATCCTTGATTATAGCAACTCGAGGTTTGAATTTGTTCTTCAGTTCCTTGAGCTTAAGATAAGCTGAGCGAGTTTGGCCCTTTTGATTTTCTGACTCCAACTGCTTGCACATTTCATTGTAATATTTTGCTTTGTCATCCCGTGCTGCCTTTTGAAATCTTCTATTCAACTCTTTATTATTTTGAATTCTGAGTATACAAAGACTAAAAAGAGAATTGATGCCTTTGAGCTGTGGTACTGGAGAAGAATGTTGAATATACCATTCATTGCTAGGAGAATAAACAGGTTCATCCTGGAGAGGGTGAAGCCAGACTGCTCCTTGGAGGCAAGGACTCTGAAGCTACGTCTGACATACTTTGGACGTGTTACAAGTAGGGCAGGTCCTTGGAGAGGGACATCATGCTTGGAAGGGTGGAGGGACAATGAAAGAGCTGAAGACCTTTAATGAGATATATTGATTCAGTCATCGGGGTAATCGAGGTAGATGTATAAGAGACAATAATGTTGTGACAGGATAGAGCAGGGTTTAGGGTTCTTTTACACAGGGTCATTATGAGTCATATGCGACTTGACAGCAAATAGCAACAAAAATACAAAGACCTACATTTAGAAAAGCAAAGGGGAAACACCGTCAATCTTTCTTAAGCCTGAAGAACAGAAGAACAAATTGAAACCTCTGTTTGCTATACCAAAGTATCCTTTGGATAATATATTGAATGTCATATTGTTGTTATGTACTATTTAGTAGGAACCAACTCATAGCTGACCTTCTAATGAGTTTTCAGAGGCAATAGATTACATAAGAGTTGTTATTGTTGTTGTTATGTGCCATTGAGTCACTTGTGATCATAGTGACCCTATGTACAAAAGTTCTAAGCCCCGCTCTATCCTGTGTCAACCACACTGTCACTGATATACTCACTCCCACCATCCCAATCACAGAATTAATCCTTGAGGGTCTTCCTCTTTTGTGCTGTCCCCCCACTCTCCCAAACATGATGTCCCTCTTAAAGGACCAGTCCCTCCTTGCAACATGCCCAAAGTATGTCAGACGAAGCTTCAAAATTCTTGACTTTAAGGAGCAGCCGGATTCACCCTCTCCAGTACAAACCTGTTTGTTGTCCTAGCAGTTCGTGGTATATTCAACACTGTTCTCCAGCACCACAGTGCAAAATGCATCAATTCTCTTTCTATCATCCCTACTCACTGTCCAGTTCTCTGATGTGTAGCACACAATTGCGAAGACTATGGCCCAAATCAGGCACACTTTAGTCTCCAGCTTGGCATCGTTGTTCTTCAGTACTCTGGAGAGGTCCCTGACAGCTGACTTCCCCAATGCAATTCGTCTCTTGATTTCCTGGCTGTTGGTACCAAGAGTGTTAACTGTGGAGCCAAGCAAAGAAAAAGGTTGATTTAACTCAAGAAAGTGCTAGCATTTACAATGTTGTTGTTAAGTGTTGTTGAGTCGTATATGAGTCATAGCGACCCTATGAACAAAAGTCGTCAATATTTGTGTGGCTTTCATCCTTTTTCCAGGTTATAGGATTTCTGCAGGCAAGCTATTTATGGAGGGGATGCCACTTCTGCTTCCAGCCACAAATTGAGATACTTGGGAGTAAACCTAACTAGGGATATGAAGAACTAACACAAAGTAAACTACAAAGCATTTCTGCAAGACATAATAAAAGAAATGGTGAAATGTGCCATGTTCATGGATAGAAAGACTCAATATTGTGAAAATGACAATCTTACCAAAAGCAATCATGTTCAGTGCAATCCCAATCCATATACAAAATTTCTTTTTTCAAGGAGATTGAAAGGGATATTATAGAATTTATTTGGAGAGGCAAGAGTTCCTGAATAAGCAAAACACTTCTGAGAAGCAAAATGAGGTTGGAGGCACCACACTTCATGACCTCAGAACACACTACACAGCATTAGTAACCAAATCAGAATGGTACTGGTACAATGACAGGCACATAGACCAGTGGAACAGTATTTCAAACTCAGAAATAGGGAACAGATTTGAGGCCTTGAATACTAATGAGCGAAGACCAGATGAGGTATGGGAAGATATCAAGAATATCATCCAGAAAGAGTGCAAAAGGTCATTGCAAAGACAGAGGAGGAAGAAAAGACCAAAATGGGTATCAGAAGAGAATATGAATATTGTACTAGAGCACTGAGCAGCCAAATCAAAAGGAAGAAATCAAGACATTAAAGGGCTGACCAGGAGATTTCGAAAGGCTGTGAGACAAGACGAAGTAAAGTATTATAATGAAATGTGCAAAGAGCAGGAGTCAGAAAATCAAAGGAGCCAGACTTGCTCAGTATTTCTTAAGCTCAAGAAACTGAAGAAGAAATTCAAACTTCAAGTTGCAATACTTAAGGATGCTTTGAGCGGAATATGAAATGATCCTGCAAGTATTAAAAGAAGATGGAAAGAGTATACAGAGTCATTACACGAAAAGGAATTTGCACATACAGAAGAATTTAATGAAAGAACATATGAGCAAGAGCTTATGGTGATTAATAAAGCAGTTCAGACTGCTTTGAAAGAATTAGCTAAGAATAAATTCCCAGCAATTGATGGTATACAAATTGACATATTTTAGCTAATAGATGCTGTCCTGGATGTGCTCACCAAGTTGTGTGGAGAAATCTAGAGAACAACTACTTGGCCAACTGACTGGAAGAGATCTATATTTGTTCCCATGCCAAAAAGAAGGTGATCTGACAAAGTGTGGAAATTATCAAACAATATCATTAATATCACATGCAAGCAAGATTCTGCTGAAGATTATCCAAAATCGATTGGAACAGCACATTAACAGAGAACTACTAGAAGTGAAGGCTGGGTTTAGACGAAATTGTGGTACTAGGGATATTGTAGCTAATGTTAGATGGATCTTGGCTGAAAGCAAAGAGTACCAGAAGAATGTATATCTTTGTTTCATTGATTATGCAAAAGCATTTGAAGTGTGGATCATAACAAACTGTGGCTAACTCTGAGAAGAATAGAATACTTAATTGTGCTAATTAAAAACCTATACTTGAACAAAAAGTCAGTCATCAGAACAGAGCAAGGAAACACTGCATGGTTCAAAATTCGAAGGGTATACACCTGGGATGTATCCTATCTCCATACCTTTTCAATCTTTATGTAGAACAGATTATCCAGGCTGCTGGGCTCTTTGAGGAGAAATGTGGCATAAGGATGGGAGGAAGAATCATCAAAAATCTGCATTATGCAGATGACACAATCCTACTTGCTTAAACTGAGGAAGACCTAAATGCTTGCTGCAGAAGGTCAAGGATTGCAGCCTTCAATATAGATTGAGGGTCAGTGTTAAGAAAACAAAGATTCTCATCACTGGGCTGATTGGCAGCATCATGATGGATGGTGAAAGATTTAGATTGTTCACAGTTTTGGTTTACTTGGCTCCACAGTAAACACTCTTGTCATCAACAGCCAGGAAATTTAGAGATGTATTGGGATAGGAAAGTCTGCAGTTAGAGACATCTTTAAAATACTCAAGTGCACGATATCAGTCTGGAGACTAAGGTGTGCCTGATTTCATGACATGTCATGGTCTTTGCAATCACTTGCTATGCATTATAGAGCTGGACAATGGCTAGGGATGATAGAAGGAGAATTGATGCCTTTGAGCTGTACTGCTGAAGAAGAATGTTGAATATACCATGGACTGCTAAAAAATGAACAGGTTTTGCCTGGAGAAGATGAAGCCAGGCTGATTCTTGGAGGCAAGGATTTTGAAGCTTCATCTGACATATTTTGTACATGTTGCAAGGAGGGACCAATCCTTGGAGAAGGACGTCATGCTTGAGAGGGTGGAGGGACATACAGCAAAAGACCCTCAATGAGATGGATTAATTTAGTGACTGGGTAATTTAGTGATTGGGGGTAGGTGTGTTGGAGATAGTGAGATTGGCACAGGATAGGACAGAATTTAGGGTTGTTGTACATGGGGTTACAATGAGTCTCAGGAGACTTAATGGCACATAACAACAACAACAACAACTGTGGTCAACAGATCAAATCAAAGCTATCAAATGGGGAAATGAAAACTTCTTTGCAAATAATAAACGTTGGAGAGGATGTGGCGAGAAAGGAACTTATGAATTGTTGGTGGGATTGTAAAATGGTACAGCCATTCTGGAAGGCAGTTCAGCGCTTCCTCAGAAAGCTGAACATAGAAATTCCATATGAACCAGCTATTTCACTATTTGGAACAAACCCTTAGAATATGAGAACTGAGGCAAACTGAGATTTGTACATCAATGTTATAACAGCATAATTCACCATTGCAAGAACATGGAAATAGTACAAATGTCCAACCTCAAACAAATGGATTGAGAAATTATGGTACATTCACACAATAGAGTACTATGCATCACCCAGAAGCAATGATTTTGGAAATTATTACCTAACTTGGGAGGGACTGGAGAGCATTTTCTTGGGTGAACAAATTAAGTCCCACAAGGATAAATATTGTATAAAACCACTTTGTAGAATGAGTATAAGGATCCAAGAGGGGTGGGAGAGGCTGGAAGTAGACATATGTGAGTGTTCGGGGGAGAGGGGATTAATCATCCAGTTGTACAATTTGATGGGTGTGGTGGGTGAGGGAAATTGAAAGAATTTGTTCAAATTTGTATTTGAATTTTATAAATAAACTAATAAAATAAGAAAATAAAAAAGAATCTACAAGGAAGAAAAATACCATTAACAATATACTCAACACAAATTGCTGAAGATTATACAAAGATTATTGTTATGTGCCATCAAGTTGCCTGTGACATATAAGCTCTGAACCCTTTCCTACCCTCAGTCTCATTAATTCCAACACACCAAACCCATTGCCCAGACATTGTATCAATTCATCTCCTTTGGGGTTTTCCTCTCCTCTACTGTCCCTTCATCCTTCTGAAAATCCTTTCCTGGCCATGTGCCCAAAGTATGTGAAAGGGAGCTTCAAAATCCTAGCCTCCACCAGATGCTCCGCTTGGAGAAGGAGGGGCAATCTCCTCCTGCCAGTCTAATGATTTAGATGATACAGAGCAAGGGCGGGGGGGAATGCTAGCCTCCAAGGAGAAACTTTGTTTCAACCACTGCAAGACTTGGCAGTCCAGTATGTGAAGACTTTTCTCCAGCAGGAAAACTCAAAAGCATCAACTCTGCCATACTTAGTATACTCTGAAGTATAACAAATAATTGTGAATACCATGGCCTTGATTAGGTACACCTTAGTCTCTAGGCTGACATTGTTGCTTTTCAGCA
>NW_006400049.1:450052-460679 GCF_000299155.1 Elephantulus edwardii | reverse complement strand
ATAATTGGGATGGGAGTGTCAGAGACAGTGTGATTGGCACAGGACAGAGTGGAGTTTAGGGCTGTTGTACATAGGGTCGCTATGAGTCGCAGGTGACTCGAGGGCACATAACAACAACAACAACAAGAAGTTTCCTCATGCTTAGTTTGAGGCTGTTTCTTAGTGGATTTTTCTCGGTGTTCCCTTATATTCTCAGCCTCAAATTTATTTTGATGTTGTTTCTCAGAGAAAAAGTCCCATGAAGCTGTTTTCTCGTACTTCCAACTGTATATAACTAATGTGTTCCTTCTATACTACTTTCCTGGTTTTGCCCTTTCCAGATGTCTGATCCATCACACGTGGAAAGTTTCATCATCTTTCCCTCTAAGGAGCACTCTGGCTGCACCTTCTCTGAGACAAACTTGTTTGTTCTTTTAGAATATTCGGCACTCTTCTCAAACACTACATTTCGCAGGAAAAAAAATTGAGGCTAATATTGACAGTTAAAATCTTTTCTCCATCAGTCATGTTGCTTCTCAGTCCAGTGGCAAGGACTTTTCTGTTGTTTTCTGACTGACTGATTGTAAGAGATCCACGTTTGTTCCCATTCCCAAGTAGGCAATCCAACAGAATGTGGAAATTATCAAACAATATCGTTAATATCACAGGAAAGCAAAGTACTGCTAAAGTTCATTTTAAAATCACTAGAAGACAGAGAATGTCCAGATTTTCATGCTTGGAACTTAGAAGAGGTCATGCCACAATGGATAACATTGCTATTATCAGATGGATCCTGTGTGAAAGCAAAGAATATCAGAAGAACGACTCTGTGCTTTACTGGTGTTCAATAATTGAAAGGCATTTGACTGTGTGGATCATAACAAAGTATGGAAAATTTCAGAACAGTTAATTCTGCTCATGTGAAACCTACATCTGAACAAAGGGGCTGTTGTGCAAACAGCAAGGAAATACTGCATGATTTAAAATTAGGAAAAGAGTTAAACCTATTTAATCTGTATGTTAGCTGATTATTCAAGACCCTGGACTCTGTGAAGAATAATATGGATATGGCATCAGTAATGAAAGAAGACTCACCAATAACCATTATTTAGATGACACATCTTGCCTACTGAAAGTGATATGAACTTGAAGCACTTGCTGCAGAAGGTTAAGCACTACAGCCTTTAATATGTATTGCATCTCAGTGTCACTAAAACACAAATCTAGTCACAGGACTGATAAACAACAACATGACAGAAGGAGAAAAGATTAAGAATCAATGGCTTAATCTACTTGGATTCACAATCAATACACTTGGTATTAGCAATCAGGAAGCATATTCACTAGGAAAGGCTGCAATCAGTGACCTCTCCAAATTTTTTAGTAGCAATGATGTCATTGTTAGGAGTTGAGTGTACCTGATTCAGGCTATGGTCATTTCAGTCATTTGCTATGCTGCTGAGAGTTGAATAATGCAAAAGCTTGACAAAAGAATTGATGCTTTTGTAGTGTTAGAGAAGAGAGCTGCATACCCTGCAGACTGCCAAAAGAAGAGATAATATCTTAGAGCATGTGCAACAGTGCTCACTGGAGGCAATGATGATGAAGCATCAACTCTTGGAGATAGACATCATGCGTGGAAAGATGGAGGGATGTCAAAGGAAAGAAAGATCCTCAATGAGGTGGATTTACACAGTGACTGTAGCAACGGACTTGAGTGTGCCAAGAACTGTGAAGATGACACGGGATAGAGCATATCTTTTTCATAGGGTCACTATGAGTCTTACTTAACGTGATGGCACCTAATAAGAGCAACATTAAAGATCTAATGCAGATAATATCACCTTGCCTGAAGAAAAAGAACCAAAACTAAAAACCATGAAGTAGTCTAAAGAAAATCAGACTATAGCCAACAGTATACATTATTCCTTAACATCAAGTGAAGAAAAATCCTCACAACTGAACCAGGAGGCAATATTATTATGTACTAAGAAAATGTTTATTTTACTTGGATTCTCAATCAACAACCATGGAAACAACAATCAAAAAGATATGTTGCATTGGGCATATCTGCTGTTAAAGAGATCTGTAAAGGGTTAAAGAGCAAGAATAGTTTAAAGATTAAAGCATCTCCAACCCTCCCCATGGAAATTTATTAGTCAGTTTTATTAAAGTTTACTGAAAGGTGGTAGTGTTTTCATTCAATCATTCATTAATTCATTTATTGTTGAACATTTTCTTCCCTTCATTCTGTCTCCTTCCCACAGTCCATTTTTCTATGCATCACTTCTTCTAGATTATTGTCATACCTATAGCAGTTAACCATAAATTCCTTTCAGACAGCTCTTTCCTCATCTTGCTCTAGTAGAGATAGCCATGGTATTTTTAATTATTCATTATGTATCTTAGAGTTGGACAATGAAATAGGAAGACAGAAGGAGAATTGATATATTGGAACTGCTTTGATAGTGAAGAATATTGAACCTACCTTGGATTACCAAAGAACAACTCAATAAAAAATAATCTTAGAAAAAATAATTGAATGTTCCTTAGAAAAATGAATGATAATTAGTTGTCTCTGTCTCACATTTTGTGGCATATTATCAAGAGGGAACAGTTTCTGTATGTTAGTTATGTTGATGATCAGTCAAAAAACAGATTTCATTTTTAGAAGGCCTCATTCATCAATTTTATCCTCTTTAGATGTGCATTTTGGGCTCTATTGGCAGTCTCTTTATATATTGGACTAGCATTTCTAAGCTTGATCCCAGTCTGTCTCTTAGGAACTTCATGGTTTGGGGCTTTACTCCCAGGTCACTGATCCATTGATTTTTGTGTATGGTGTGAGATGTGGATCCTGTTTCAGCTTTCTGCAGGTGAAAGTCCAATTTTGTCAGCACCATTAAATATTCTTAAAGATTTAGTCTATGTGTGCATCAAAAACTTTTTTCCAACAGCGTGAAAATAAAACTTACTGACTAGGATTAAAACAAGCTTGGAAGGAGGAGTGGCATCCACTTCCATAATAGCTTGCCTCCAGAAACCCTATGAATCTGGAGAGGGGATGAAAGGCACCCAAGCATCAAGGACTCTCCTTCATAGGGTCGCTATGAGTCTGACTCGACGGCACTTAACAACAACAACAACACTGACTAGGAGCAAACATTTGATAATACCATTTCAGACAAGAGTCTCAAAACAAAAGTTTACAGAATACTCCTGGACCTCCACAAGAAAAAGACTAATAACCCAATAACAAAATGGGTAATAGACATGGAAAGAATTTTCAGAGGGAGATATTCAAATGACAAGCAGACACACGAAGAAATGCTCCAAATCATGGCAATAAGATAGATGCAATTCAAAATTACAATGAAGTACCATCTTACTTCAGTAACAGTGGAAAAGTTTACGGAGTAGAAAGTAAGAAAGGTTGGAGAGGATATAGCTAGAAAGGAACTCATACATTGTTGGTGGGATTGTAAAATGGTACAACCATTCTGGAAGGCAATTTGGTAATTTCTCAAAAGGTGAACATAGAAATTTTGTATGACCTAGCTATTCCACTACTTGGAATATACCCTGATAGAATAAGAACTGAGGAACAAATGGAGATGTTTACACCAATGTTCACAGCAGCACTATTAACTATTACAAGAACAGGGAAACAGTCCAAATGTCCCCACAAATGAATGGATTGAGAAACTATGGTACATTCACACAATAGAATGCTACGCAGCACACAGGAGCAATGGTTTTGTAAATTATTACCTAACTTGGGAGGGACTGGAGAGCATTATGCTGAGTAAACAAACTCAGTCCCGTGAGGACAAATATTGTATAAAATCATTATGGTAGAATGCGTATAAGGACCAAGGGGGAAGGGAGGGAGGGAGGAAGCAGAGGGATGAGGATGTGTGTGTGGGGGGATTAATCATGGGGTTGTGCTATTTAATGGAGGGGTGAGGCAAATTGGAAGAATCTTTTCTGGAAAACAATATATTTAATTTTGTAAATGAACTAGTATAATAAAGAAAAAATTTTTTAAAAAGGCAGAAGATTTCCCAGTGAGTTATACAGATGGAGCTCCTCAAACACTAGGCTTAAGCACAGGATTGTGAAGATGGCTTAGGACTAAGTAGCACTTTCTTCTGTTTTATATAGGATGATTATGAGTTGGAGCCAACTTGATGGCACTGAAACAACAGTAATTAGAATCACTGAGTTTTCTGCTGTTTGTTCGGGGTTTTTTATTTATCTTATAGTGACCTCATTTAAGAATCATATTTTTGTTAGAAGCCGTCAAGTTGGATCCAATCCACATTTGACCCTCTAGAGGATTTTCAGAGGTAGTAAATCTCACAGGAGTTTTCTTTTCCTTTTCTCACACAGCAGCTGGTGGATTTGAAAAGGGGTCTTTGGGATTGCAGGGCAGTTTCTTACCAATAGACCACCAGAGAAGAATATGTGTGGGTGTAATTTTTGCGGAAGTAAATTGCCAGGTTTTTCTCCTGTGAAACCTCTGGGAAATTTCAAACCACCAAGTATGGTTGAATTCCCATTCTTCATATTAGTAGCCAAGCATTTCCGCCTTGTATTATTCACTACAGTCTTCAGTGAACAAACACATTAAATGAATGAAGGCATCCATTTAATTAACAAAAGAAAAACTAGGTTTTAGAAAGTACTTCAAATTGTGTAGAGCCATCTGTAAACTTGTTTAATTGAAATAGGTTTGCTCCACAAGTTTGTTTTAGATTAATATCAGGGCTTTTGGTTTTTTTTAAATTTAGTACCAGGTTTAAGATGTATATCCTATGTGTTTTACCGGCATATTATATAAATGCAAAGTATTGCATATGAAATAAAGTGAATCCTGAAAATCACAGAATAACTAAAAGACATGTCAAGAATTACTAGTTACGATTTTAATACGAAGTACTCTTTCAATGTACAGGTTCTTTTTCTCATTGACTCTAATCAGACAATAAAGCAGATGGAAATCAAAGTAAATGAGAAAAGGCACGGCCCATCTAAAATGAGATGGTATTTATTCCGCCCCACTCACTTATGCAATGTAGGAAATTGGAGTGTGCATTAGAATATATTCAATGTATGGGGTGGTGCTTTATTTGTGTATAATTTCTCATTTAAAAAATGTTACTGTGGAGTTATTTTACGCTTATAACTTTGGCTATAAATATATTAAAAACAACAGTCTGTAAATCCTGTTTAACTAATTAGTGTCTGTTCCTTAGAAAAAGGACAAAGCCGAGATTGATAGGAGTTACTGCATAACAAAACTCAATATATACATTATATAATATAATTATATCAATATGAACTTGGATGCATAAAAATAGACTTAATTTTAAATAATGAGAGGTAAATTTCTATACTCTCTATTTAAAGACTGATTTTCTTATTCCTGTCCTCTGTATTAGTCAACTTTGTTGTCCGCAAACGTACTGTTTTTATGAAACTTCACGTGCAGTTCGATAACGATCTTCCTTTACTTTTACCTGAAATTTGCTAGATAGTAATTTCAAATCCTAAGCCAACAAGCTGTTGTGTAAACAGCACAAGAGAACACTTCATGGCTTAAAAACCAAGAATAGTGTATATCATGCCTGTATATTTTCTTCATATTTATTCACTCTGTATGCTGAACAAATCATTCAAGAAACTGAACTTTATGGAGAAGAGTGTGACATCAGGGCTAGAGTAAGGCTCATCAACAACCAACATTATTCAGGTGACACAACCTTACTTGCTGAAATTGCAGTTGAATAATTTCTAACATTGGTGCCACTGTAGAATAGAATTTATTTTTCACCTAAAATTTCTAATGTTATAAACCTATACAGATGCTTGACTCCAATAACTTTCTTCCCACATAGTGGCTAGCAGATTTGAATCACTGATTTGTGGTATAACCCTGCTTACTGAAACTGAGGAGGAACCGAAGCACTTGCTATGTACGGTCAATGACTGAAACCTTAAATATGGGTTAAAGCTCAACATCAAGTAAATAAAGATTTTCACCACTGGGCCAACTGGCAACATCGTGATAAACGATGAAAAGATTGAGATTGTTGACAGCTTTAGTTTACTTGGCTCCATAATCAACACTCTTGGTACCAGGAAATTAAAAGACAAATTGCATTGGAAAAGTCTGCTGTCAGAGACTTCTCCACAGTACTGAAGAGCAAAATGTCAGCCTCGAGACTAAGGAGCTCTTGATCCAGGCCATACTTGTGATGCATCAGAAAGCTGGACAATAGCTAGGGATGATAGAAAGAAAATTGATGCCTTTAAGCTGTGGTGCTGGAGAAGAGTATTCAATATACTATGGACAGCTAGGAGAATAGGTTTGTCCTGGAGAGGGTGAAATCATGTTGTTTCTTGGAGACAAGGATTCTGAAGCTCCATATGACATATTTTGGACATGTTGAAAGGAGGGGCCAGTCCTTGGAGAAGGACACCATGCTTAAGAGGGTGGAGGGACAGCACAAGGAAGGAAAACCTTCAAATGAGATGGATTGTTTCAGTGACTAGGGTAATGAGAGTATGTGTGTCAAACTCAGTAAGATTGGCACAGGAGAGAGCAAGGCATAGGGCTACTGTAGATAAGGTCGCTATGGGTTGCAAGCTAATTGACGGCACATAACAACAACAGCAGAGCACTTAATCACTAAGTCACCAGGACAATAAATCTATTCCACGTCTTATGTTTAGAATGCACTTTCCCCCCTCCATTTTTTATTAAAATGAGTTTTCATACAAACTTCACATACATTTTTATTTATTCACATACATTTTGTTTCATACAATCATTCATATATATTGTGTTTTATAAACACCATTGATCTATGCTAAATACTACCATCTCTTTTCAGATCCATATTGGATCTTTCCTAATTCCTTTATCTCCCCAGTATACATACAAAACTTTGCTATTCTATTGAATTTTCTTCCTTCCCATTTTCAGGCCCCTTGTCTCCCTCCCCTTTCCCTTTTGAATTTGTATACATATCTTACTAGTTATCCCTCTTTTTTTTATTATTGTGGTTTTAATGGAAGCTTGCAGAAAGGCTGGATTTCTATTCATTCGTTGATACAAATTTTCCTCCTTCTCCCTTTCTTTTCCCCTCCTCCCTCACTTAATTCACTTTGTTCATACTAATAATTGCCATACATGTAATACCTGCTCATCATTTAGAATGGCATTTTTCTTATTCTCCGTGTTCACTAAATTAATAAAAGCCACAAGCAGTGGATTCAACCTATTAGAAGTTTCCTGCTTCTCTTTAAAATGTAGGGTTCGTGTGGATATTGTATCTATATTTTTAGATGTCACAAATCAATTTTGTGGCAGTGGAAAAAATATAATACAAACTTATATATCCCTTTCTTCTTTTCTCTTCCTTCCAGTATCTTTGCAAGTCACTGCTATATTTTTTCATTGTCTTCTCACTATCACATCATTTAGGCTGTGATTTCAACTCCCCCCCAAAAAATGAAATCAGTAGCATGTGTAAATCTTTATGAAGCATTTTTACACTAATTTTATATTCCTATTATTTTTTGTGACATTCTTAATTTCCTTCCTGGTCTTCATATCAGATACACATATAATTAAAAGGAAGTAAGATGTGCCTTGCAAAATTAGAAACGTCTATCTTTCTGTTTAGTTCATTCTAACATTGAGTTACTATTGTTTGATCGTGTGTCAAACACGACGCTAGGTATTAAAGGTAAAAAGTAGAATAAATATATGCAAACAAAAGGGAGTATAGCTCAGAAATACAATAATGTGGAAAAGAAATGTTCTCAGATTAGTGAGAATGAAGAAAACATACTGATTGTAACTGGAATAATGTTTGAAATGCTGCTTTACTGAGTCGTTTTGTTTTACTCTTGTATCTATTCTGAAGAAGAAGAGAGAGAGAGGGAAGACTGGAGAGAGGGGAAGACAGAGAGGAGATCATTTTATAACATTCAGAATTATTAAATAATTTTCATTTTTCCTATATAAAGTTCACATGAGGCTAGAGGTTGTGTGTTGTTTTGTGTACCAGTAAGTTGGAATTGAACCATAGTTGAGTCTCAATGGGCTTTAAGAGATAGTAAATTGCATAGAAGGAGACTGTCCATCTTTCTCGACTAGAACAGCTGACAGATTTTTAACCTTGTAACTTTGCAATGTGGGTGCAATTCCTTACCACTAAGCCACCAGATTTCCCTAGAAGTATATGTGATGAACTTATAAAAACTCATTTCCTTTCACACATTCACTTTTTAAATGCCTACTTTTGTTTTCCTTGGAAAGAAAGTAAATTTTAAGAATCATATTTCCTTTCAAAGTTGGGTTTAAAAATGACACTTAATTTAATGTGCACTGTATTTCCAAATGGGCAAACAAATCTGGATGAGGTGCAGCCAGAATTCCCCTCAGAACTGATAACAGCATGGACTGCAATAGGTAAGTTGTCCAAAGCTCTTTTGGTTTTGGCTGTTGCCTGTTCTCTTCCTCCAACCTCTGGCCAACTCTGCATGTAAGCATGGGCCAAAATAATTGAGTCTGTGGGACTTTGGTGTAGCTCAGCTCTGACTCACACCAGCTTCTGGTTCTCTGTCATCTTGGCTGCTACCATTGCTGTTTCTTGTCGCCACTAATGGTAGTGCTGTTGTTGTCTGAACTCCTGAATCTTGGATTTGGTGTTGGTCCAATTATTGCAGGAATATCTGGCATAATGAACAAATTGTACTCTCTGCTTCTTATTTCTTGAAGGTAGTGAGATTCTTCCTTTTTGCCTATGAGTCTGCTCAATCTAAACCTGCTAGGACAGCAGCTCTAGGGAGCTCTGGTGGTCTAGTGGCAAGAAGCTGCACTGCAATCCCAAAGGGACGTGGTTCAAGGCCACAAGCTGCTCCACAGGAAAAGGATGGGCAATCTCCTTCCATGCGATTAACTGTCTCTGAAAACCCACTGAAGGGTCAGCAATGAGTCAGTTCTGACTCTATGGTACACAACAACAACAGGATGGTAAAACTGATTAACTCTCCTTGTTAGTGGTCTACATGTTATTTGTGTCATCACACTAAAGGTTTTATTTACCTTATTTATATTATTAGCAAGTTACCCAATCCCCTTGGTAGGCCATTCACATCTAATATTTGCAGAACCCTATGTAGGCATATGTTGTTTTGTTGTTAAGTGCCGTTGAGTCACTAGTACTCATAGAGACCCTGTACAACAGCTTTGAACCCTGCCCGATCTTGAGCCAAAATTACTGTCTTCAACACACCCACCCCATTATTCCAGTCACTGAATCAATTCCATTTCATTGAGGGTCTTCCTTCTTGTGCTGTCCCTCCACTCTCCCAAGCATGATATTCTTCTCCAAGGGCTGGTCCCTCCTTGCAACATGCCCAAAGTATGTCAGATGGAGCTTCAGAATCTTTGCCTCCAAAGAGCAGCCTGGTCTCAACCTCTCTAAATGAACCTGTTCGTTCTCTTAGCAATCCATGGTATATTCAACACTCTTCTCCAGCACCACAGCTCAGAACTTCGATTTTCCTTCTATCATCCCTGGTCATTGTCCAAATTTCTGAAAGCAAGTGATTGTGAACTATGACCTTAATTAGGCACACCTAGGTCTCTTGACTACTCTGGAGAGGTCCGCAACAGCAGACTTTTCCAGTGCAATTTGTCTTTTGATTTCCTAGCTGCTTGGTACCACAAGTGTTGATTGTGGAGCCAAGTGAGCTGAAGCTGTTAACAATCTCAGTCTCTTCACCATGTATTGTGATGCTGGCAATTGGTCCATTAATGAGAATCGTTGTTTTCTTGATGTTGAGCTTCAATACATATTAAAGGTTTCAGTCCTTGACCTTCTCCAGCAAATGCCTCAGGTCCTTCTCAGTTTCTGCAAGCCAGGTGTGTTATCTGTATAATGAAGGTTGTTGATGAGTTTTTTTCCAATCATGATGTTACATTCCTTCTCCTAGAGTCCAGCCTTCCAAATGATCTGTTCCACATATAGATTAAAAATATAGAGAGATAAGATGCATCCTTGGCATATACCTTTCCTGATTTTGAACCATGCATTATTTCCTTGGTCTGTTCTGATGACTTGTGTCCACATTAACAGAGGACTGACAGATGTGCAAGCTGGATTCAGAAGAGGCCGTGGTACTAGGGATATTATAGCTAATGTCAGATGGATCTTGGCTGGAAGTAGAGAATACTAGAGGAATGTCTATCTCTGTTCCATTGAGAAAACCATATGGTTATATAGAATGACATCCACTTCCTAAACAGCATGTCTCTGGAAACTCTGAACTTTGTGTCAGAAGCTGGAAAATGATTAGGGATGATAGAAAGAGAATTGATGCCTTTAAGCTGTAGTGCTAGAGAAGAGTATTGATTATATCATGGACTGCTATGAGAACAAACAAGTTCATCCTGGAGACCCTGAAGCCAGGCTGCTCCTTGGATGCAAGGACTGAAGCTTTGTCTGACATACTCTGGATATGTTGCAAGGTGGGATCAGTCCTTGGAGAGAGACATGTTTGGGAGTGTGCAGGGACAGCGCAGGAAAGGAAGACCCTATATTACATATAATTTGTACTAGTATATATT
>NW_006400049.1:411862-449952 GCF_000299155.1 Elephantulus edwardii | reverse complement strand
TATTGATATATAATATAAATTTCTGTATATAGATATATGTAATTTGTACTAATGGGACTGATTTACTGATTTAGTTTACTTAGCATAATGCTTTCCAATCCCTCCAAAGTTAGACAGTAATTTACAAAATCATTGCTCCCTCCATTGTGTGAATGTACCATAATTTCTCAACCCATTCCACTGTGTTTGTATATTTGCACTGTTTCCATGTTTTTACTATAGTGAATAACTCTGTTATGAATTTTAGCATTCAAGTCTCGGTGCCTCAGTTCTCATTTTCTCAGGGTAAATTCCTAGGAGTGGAATAGCTGGATCATGTGAAATTTCTCTGTTCAGCTTTCTGTGGAAACACTAAACTGCCTTGGTTCGTTGTACACTTTTACAATCTTACCAACAATGTGTAAGAGTTTCTATTTTGCCACATTCTCTCCAACATTTATTACTTGCTGCCTGCTAAACTTGACCACTACTACTGGGGTAAGATGATATCTCATTGTGGTTTTGATTTCATTTCTCTTATTGCCAGTGATTTTGTGCATTTCTTCTTGTGTCTGTTGGCCATTCAAATGTCCTCCTCTGTAAAAAATCTTTCCATGACTTTTAAACATTTTGTAATTGGATTATAGTATTTTTCTTCTGTAGGCTCAGGAGTATTTTATAAACTTTTGCTATGAGACTCTTGTTTGAGATGATATTGTCAAATGTTTATTTCCAGTCAGTAGGTTTTCTTTACAATGCCTTGGAAAGTTTTTGGTGAGCAAAGATGTTTAATCTTTAGAAACTACGTTTCATCAATTTTATCCTGTTCAGATTGTGCATTTCTGGTGGTGTTTGGTAGTCTCCTTTTACCATAGACTAGGTCTTCTAAGCTTGATCTCATTTTGTCTCTTATGAACTTCATGGTTTTGGACTTTATTCCCAGGTCTCTGATCCACCTTTAGTTGATTTTTGTGTATGGTGTGAGATTTGGATCCTGCTTCAGTTTTCTGCAGTTAACAGTACAGTTTTGCCAGCGCCATTTGTTGAAGTTGTCACTTACCCATTTGATAGATTTTATTTTCTTGTCGAATATCAATTGACCATATATGTTGATTACTTTCAAGTCAAGCACAACTCATAGCAACCCTATGAACAAAAGGCCTGATGCCTTTATATAACTATCAACATTTATCAAAATTATTAGAAGCTTTGGAAACGGGGTTGGCATTTACTTCTTAAGCAAAATGCTTCTGGAAACTCTTTAAACTTTAGGTATAGGTTGATGGGTTCTCAATTCTTTTCCACTGTTCTGTCTGTTTTTGTACCAGTACCGTGCTGTTTTGGTTACCACTCCTGTGTAGTAGGTTTTGAGGTGCTGCTATGCTTCCCAGTTCATTTTTGTTTTCAGAAGTGCTTTGTTTATCTGGGGTCTCTTTCTTTTCTACATAAACTTGGCAATTTCCTTTTAGATCTCCTTGAAGAATGAATTTAGTATCTATATTGGGAATCCATTGTACATGTAAATTGCTTTTGGTAGGATTGTCATTTTCAAAATATTGAGTCTTCCTGTCCATGAACATCACATATTTTTCCATTTACTTAGGTATTTTATTGTGTCTCACAAACATGTTCTGTACTTTTCCTTGTATAGGTCATTTGTGTCTCTAGTAAAGTTCACTGACAAGTATATCAATTTGTGGTTTACTTTGTAAATGGTATTGATTGCATTCTTGGTTTCCTTCTTTGAATTCTCTTTCTACTGTAAAGGAATACCACTGCTTTTTGTATATTGATCTTATATCCTGCTACTCTACTAAATTGGCCTACTAGCACTAACAGGTTCTTGATGTTGGGTTTTTGTGGGGGTTTTTTTGGTTGTTGTTGTTGAATCTTTGCGTTTTCTGTGTATAGTGATTGTTTAACGATCTCTTTGCCAATCAGGATGCCTTTATTTCTTTCTTGTCATATTGCCCTAGCAAGTACTTACAATACAATATTGAATAGAAGTGGTGACAGTGGGCACCTTTTTCGGGTCGCTATTCGCAAAGAAAATGCTTTTAGTCTTTCTCCATTAAGAATGATACTAGCTCTTTCTTATTTTTGCCTATATACATTTCACTATGTTAAGGAAATTTCCTTCTATCTCAATTTTGCTGAGTGTCTTTATCAGGAAGTAGTATTGTATTTTGTCAGATGTCTTTTCTGCATCATTTCCTAGGTTCATATATTTCTTTTTGCTAGCTTTGTTAATGTGGTGAATTGTATTGGTTGTTTTTCTTATGTTGAAACATCCTTGCATACCTCTTATGAATCCCGTTTTGTTATAATGAATTATTTTTTTATTCTGATTTATTTACAAGGTTTGAATACATCGTTTTCCACAAAAGATACTTCCCATTTCCTTCACTGCACCCACCCATCAAATTGTATAAACCTATGATTAAAACCCTACCCCCCATCCTCACCCCTCTGTTTCCACCATCCCCCCCCGCCACCTTGGATCTTCATACTCATTCTACAAAATTGGTTTTATGCAGTATTTGTCATTGTTAGACTGAGTTAGTTCACTCGGAATAATGATCTCCCGTCCCTTCCAAGTTAGGAAGTAATTTACAAAATGATTACTCCTGCGTGCTGTGTAGTATTCCATTGTATAAATATAGCACAACTTTCAGTACATTCCTTTGTGATTGGACATTTGAACTGGGAACAGACATTTAGCAATGCCATCTCAAACAAGAGTCTCATAACAAAAATTTATGGAATATTCCTAGGCCTCCACAAGAAAAAGTCTGATAACCCAATTTACAAAATGGGCAAAAGACATGGAAAGAATTTTCACAGAGAAAGATATTAAAAATGGCCAATCAACATATGAAGAATTTCTCCAAATCACTGGCACTAAGAGGGATTCAAATCAAAATCACAATGAGATATCATCTCACTCCAGTAGCAGTGTCAAAGTTTAACAGGACAGTAAGTAATAAATATTGGTGAGGATGTGCTGAAATAGGAACTCTTTTACATTATTGGTGGGATTTTGCAAAGGTACAACGACTCTGGAAGGCAGTTTGGCTCTTCCTCAAAAAGGCTGAATATAGAAATTTCAACTGAATATAGAAATTTCATATGATGCAGCTATTTCATTGCTTGGAATATACCCCAAGAAAAGGAGAACTGAGGCTTAAATGGAAACTTATAAACCAGTGTTCATAGCAGCATTATTTACCACCATAAGAACATGATTTTTTTAGGTGCTTTTGGATTATATTGGCTAAGATTTTTATTAAGAATTTTTAAGTCTATGTTCATAAGAGATATTTGTCTGTAGTTTAATTTCTTGGTAATATATTTGCCTTGTTTTGGTATTAGGGTTATGTGTACTTCATAAAATGTTTCTGGGAGTGTTCCTTCTTTTTCTGTTTTTTTTTAAAAAACTTAAGTAGGATTGGTGATAAATCTTCTCTGAATGTCTCTGAATGTTTGGTAGAATTCAGTGGTGAATACATCTGGTCCATGAATTTTTTTGGGGGGGAATCTTTTTAGGACCTGTTCAATTTCTTCTTTTGTGATGGGTCTCTTCAAGTGTTTACATCTGACTGGGTCAATGTGAGTAGGGTAATGAGTTTCAAGGAATATGTCCAATTCCTCTAAATTCACAAATTTATCGCAGTATAACTTTCATAATATTCTAATATTATAGATTTAATTTCTTCTGGTTCTGTTGTGATGTCACCTCTCTCATTCCTTAAAGAGGTATTTGTGTATTCTCCTTTTTTTTTTCCTTTTGTCAAGTTTGCCAGTCATTTGTCAATTTTATTGACCCTTTCAAAAACTAGTTCCTGGTCTTATTAATGGTTTCAATTGTTTTTCTGTTTTTTATTTCATCTCTTGTTCTTATAATTTCCTTCATTCTACAGGCTTTTTGTTTAGATTGTTGTCCTTTTACTTTTTGATGAAGATGTTGATTTAGATCATTAAGCTTGCTTGTTTCTTTTGTTTTTTTATGTGTTTGTCTATTGCTATGAACTGTTCATTGAGGACTACCTTAGCTGCATAACACAAGTTTTGGTACATTGTATTTTCATTATCATGTATTCTCGGGAAAATTTTTATTTCTTTCTTTATTTCTTCTATAAACAAATCATGTTCTAGCGGAGTGTTATTTAGCTTCTGCATTGGTGGCTTTATAAGCTTTATTCTCTCGTGCTTAATTTCTAGTTTTATGTAATTGTGGTGCTACAAGATACTTTGTATTTTTTCAATGTTTTGCAATTTTTGAGGCTTGATTTGCGCCCTAATATGTGGTCACCTCTGGAAAACCTACTGTGTACACTTGAGAAAAAAGTGAATTGGGTTTTAACTTAATTCAGATCTCTGAAGACATCCACAAGTTTGGGTTAGCTTATTGTGTAGTTTAGGTTGTCTGCATCTTTCTTAAGTTTCTTTTGAGTTGACCTATCCTTTGAGGTGGTATGTTAAAGCCTCCTACCACTTTTGTGGTGCTATTTATTTATTTAATTCTGTTAACAATTGTTTCATGTACTTAGCAGATCTATCATTTGGTCCATAGATGTTGACTGATGTTTTCTCTTCTTGATCTACTGTGCCTTCAATCATTATACAGTGTTCTTTCTTATCTTTTTTTTATTTTAATTTTGAAGTCTATTTTATCAGAGATTAGTATTGTTAATACTGCTTTTTTGTGGATGCCATTTGCTAATATATTTTTTGAGCATTTGATTTTAAGTCTATCCTTCTCTTTGTTTATTATAAGTGTCTCTTATAGGCAATGTATTGATGGGCTTTGGGTGTTTTTGTTTCTTTGGGATTTTTTTTATCCATTTTACTACTTTTTTTCCTCTTGATTATGTGTGATTGTTTACAGACCAGGTTTTACCATTGCCAAATTGCTGTGTTTCTTTTTTTTTTTTTTTTTGTGGTTTCTTCTTATTATGGTTCTACCCCTTTCCTTTGGTTTCTCCGTGTGAAGGACTTCCCTTAAAAGTTCTTATAGATTTGGTCTTGTTTCCACAAATTCCTTAAGTTCTTTCTTTCTGTAAAGGATGTGATTTCTACAGGATCCTCGGTTGGCAATTGTTTTTTCCCAACTTTCTTTATATGCCATCCTATTGTCTTCTTGCTTATATTGTTTCTGCTGAAAAATCAGAGCTTAATCTAATTGCTTTTCCTTTGAAGGTGACTCTCTGTTTTACTCATGATGTTTTCAGTATTTTATCCATATTTCTTTTTTAAATTTTGGAGAATTTGACTATGATATATCTTGTTGTTTTTCTTTTTGGGGTCTAGTCTATTTGGTATTCACTGAGCTTCCTGATGTGAATTGCTTTGTTCTTCACAATAACTGGGAAGGTTTCTTCTAGTACCTCTTTTACAATTTGCTCAGTGGTTTTTCTATCTCTCTTAAATTATAAAAATCCAATCATATGTATGTTATTCCTTTTGATGCCATGCCAGATGATTCTAAAACTTTCTTATTTTCTTTATGTATCATCTCTGACTTTTCTTCTAGTATGTTTCCATTGAGGTTCTTGTCTTTGAATTCACAGACTCTCTGTTTCATCTCTTACGTTCTACTTTTTTGTCCTTTAAATATGCTGGTCACTTCTGCCATTTCAATCTTAGTATTCTTGATTGAATTTTCATGTTTTCTGCTATTTCTAGTACTGTATTGGCAGTACCCTCTCTATCTTATGATGATTTTTTTCAGTTCTTATAGTTTTTTTATCTATAGTTTCCTTTTTTTTTCATTTTCTTTCTTATTTTTGCAAGTTTCTCCTCATCAATATATTTCTTCTAGATCTGTGTCTCTGGAGCATTTGCTTTCTTAGTGGTTTCCATTGTTTCCTCTGTCATTTGAACCTTCTCCCAAAGCTATTAAAATAATTCTACATTGGGTTGTTGTTTCTTTTCTGGTTCTCAATCTCTAGGTTATTCCCTTTATTTGTGGCTTCTATTATTTCCTCCCCCATTTGTACTTTCATTTGTAGTTGTTTAAATGTCTTCATATCAATATCTATCATCTGCCTTCTTGATTCTGGGGTATTCCTGAGATCTCTAAAATTCTCTGTTTTTTTTAAAGAAGGATTAATTTGTTATTTCACAGTATTTGAAGCTGTCTGCTACTTTCTTGACATTATGTGAAGTTTGTTATGTGCTGTCGAGTTGCTTGCGACTCATAGCAACCCTATATACAACAGCCCTAAACCCTGCTCTGTCCTGTGCCAATCGCACTGACTCTGACACATCCATCCCAATTACCCTAGTCACTGAATCCATCCACCTCATAGAGGGTCTTCCCCTCCTACACCATCCCTCCACCCTCCCAAGCATTATGTCCCTCTCCAAGGACCCGTCCCTCCTTACAACATGTCCAAAGTATGTCAGAGGAAGCCCCAGAATCCTTGCCTCCAAGAAGCAGTCTGGTTTAACCCTCTCTGGGATGAATCTGTTTGTTTTCTTGGCAGTCCATGGTACATTCAATACTCTTCTCCAGCACCACAGCTGAAAGGCATCAATTCTCCTTCTATCCTTCCTAGTCATTGTCCAACTCTCTGATGCATAACAAGTGATTGTAATCCATGACCTGGATTTTGAAATAAGAATAAAAAGGGCTTAATAAGAAAAAACAACAAGATGAATGATTAAAGCTGAATAGAAAGAGGAGTCCTAAGAGTAGAGGAGTCAGAAGGAAATAGGAATGTAATAAATATTTTTTTTAAAGCAGGCACAAGTGGATGAAGCAAAAGGAAAGAGAAAGAGGATATCATAAAATGAGAGTGAAGATTTGAGCAGCAACCAGGTACTGAATAAAACAGCTGCATACAAATTATTTTTCCTGATTATAAATTCTGAGAACGAAAAGAGGACAGACCCTTAACTTTTAAGGTTACCATGTAAAAATGAGGATTCTACAGGGTAAATTATAATTTATATAATTTCTACAAGCATACCATTTTCAGTGTCATCAATTCTTTCTGGTTTAGTTATACTGTGTATCCCTTCCATCTTCTTTTGATGCTTTCTGGATCATTCATTGGATTGCCCATTGTATCTTTCAATGTTGTGATATGAGGATTAGATTTGTTTTTCAGTTCTTTCACCTTGAGAAATGCAGAGCGAGTTCTTCCTTTTTTATTCTCTACTTCCATTTCTCCACACAATTAATTTTAATACTTTGCTTTGTCTTGCCGGGCTTTCCTGGGCAATGGACGGAAAGCAGCCCATACTTGTGATCCCATTGAACAAAGAAACTTTCAAACAATATCATCAATATCACATGCAAGCAAAATACTGCTGAAGATCATTCAAAAATGGCTGGAACAGTACAAAGATAGGGAACTTCAAGAAGGGTGTAGAAGAGGTCATGATACCAAAACTATCACTGATGAAGTAAAAATGGATCATGCCAAGGAATACCAGAAAAATGTCTATGTGTACTTTATTGACTATGCAAAGACATTTGACTATGTGGATCATAACAAGCTGTGACTGACATTGAATAGACTGGGAATCCCAGACAACTGTGTTTGTATGGAAACTATACCTAGATCAGGAGGCTGTTGAACAAACAGCACAAGACTGACTGGTTTAAAATGGAGAAGAAAGTGTGTCCAAGTTGTATTCTTCCCCCATATCTATTCAATATATATGTTAACAAATTATCCAAGAAGCTGGACTCTATAAGGGAGAGTGTCACATCAGGATTGGAGGGAAACTCATCAATAACCTGTGTTATGTGGATGACACGATCTTGCTGCTGAAAGTGAGGAGAACATGAGCACTTACAGCAAAAAGATCAAGGAATGCAGCCTTTTGTGTGGATTGCATCTCAATGTCAAAGAAACAAAGATTCTTACCACTGGACTGATAGACAACATCATGATGGATGGAGTGGAGATTGAAACTGTCAACAGCTTCATCTTGGATGATACCAGCATTTAGGATATAAGGACACATTGACCTGGGAAAGACTGCAGTTAGTGACCTCTGCAAATTATTGAGGGGTAATGATGTCAGTTTGAGGACTAAGGTGCATCTGATTCAAGCCATAGTCTTTCTGATTACTATGCCTCTGACATCTGAACAATGAATAAAGTATGGTGGAAAAAAGAATTGATGTCTTTGAGCTTTGATGTTGGAGAAGAGCACTGAACATCTCATGGGCAGACAAGAGAACAAATATATATGCCATGGAGAGGTTTCAGTTTGAGTGCTCTTTGAAGGCAAGAATGATGAGGATTCACCTCACTTAGTGTGAACGTGTTGCTAGAAGGGGCTATTCCTTGGAGTGGAACAGAATGCTTGAAATAGTGGAAGGTTGGTGAAGGAGAAGAAGATCCTCAGTTAGGTGGATTGACATGGAAACTGCTGCAATAGTCTCTAAAGTGTCAGAATGTGTGAGGATGGAGCGGGATAAAACAGGGTTTAGATCTTTTGTTCATAGTGTCGCTATGAGTCTTACTCGACATGACAGCTCCTAACAACAACAACATACATGGCATATTAAGACTTTCAGTCTTCCATATATGAGCAATGTGGATTAACTGAAAACTAATCAACAGAGGAACATGATTATGTTTTTTCATCAGAAAAAATTCTGTAGTTTAAACAGTAGCACAAACTGAGAAATATGTTGTGGATTTGAAGAATATATCCAAATAAAATTATAATAATTGTTTCAGTAATAATAGTAGTGAAAACATAAAATGGTTCAAGCAAATATTACACATCATATGAAAATATCCTTGATGTTGAAAGTCAACATCAAGAAAACAAAGATTCTCACTACTGGGCTAATTGGTAGCATCAGTATGGATGGTGAAGAGATTAAGATAGTTAACAGTTTTAGTTTACTTGGCTCCACAGTCAACACTCTTGGTAACTGCAGCCAGGAAATCAAGAAACAAATTGCATTGGGAAAGTCAGTTGTGAGGAACCACTCAAGAGTACTTAAGAGTATCGACATCAGGCTGGAAACTAAGGTGTGCCTGATTCGGGCTATAGTCTCTGCAATTATGTGCTATGCATCAGAGAGTTGGACAGTGAGTAGGGATGATAGAAATAGAATTGATGCCTTTGAGTTGTGGTGCTGGAGAGAGTGTTGAATATACCATGGATTGCCAGGAGAACAAACAGGTTTGTCCTGGAAAGGGTGAAGCCAGAATGCTCCTTGGAGTCAAGGATTCTGAAGCTTCATCTGACATAATTTGGGCATGTTGCAAGGAGGGACTGGTCCTTGGAGAGGGACATCATGTTTGGAAGAGTGGAGGGACGGTGCAGGAGAGAAAGACCCTTAATGAAATGGATCGAGTCTGTGATTGGAGTGGTGGAAATGAGTGTGTTTAATATGGCGAGGTTGGCACAGGATAGAACAGGGTTTAGGGCTTTTGTACATAGGGTCGCTATGAGTCTCAAGGGACTCGATGGCACATATCAACAACAACAACAACAACCATGCAAATATTACACATCGCATGAGTATTAGTGGTAAAACTGAGATTTTAGCTCAGGCAGCCTTGATCCAACAGTATGCTCTTATCTGCAAATCTAAATTAAGACATACGTAACACATTTCTCACAAACAATAAAAAAGAAAAAAACAGTAAAAAGAAGATTCTAAGTCTCTTGTTTTACACTTACTTAGTAATTCCATAAACTTGAAAAATTTGCTTAATCTCTGTGAAATGGATCTATTAGAAACACACCTAAAAAGAAAATCAATGGCTATAATGTAATAAGTTATCTGCTCTATGTAAAATTCCCAGAATTGAGTCTATGCCATAAAGATTGATTATGATTAAACAAAACAATTTGTTATTAATTGGTGAAAGATTTATCCTAAAGTTAAATTACAACAAATAAAAATAAAATTACCCAACTGGAGAGAACTATCTCTGACTATAGCTCCATTTCCAAATGTATCAGAGACAATATGGCCAAAGAGTCAACAACAAAAGCATAAAGAAACATTAGATAACTATTTTTAAAAATGCATTGAATCAGTTTTCTGAAATGTTTTTTTAAAGTATACCCACATAATGACAAATTGTACAAATCTGAGTTTACTGGATAATTTTTTTCCCAAAATACCATAAACTTACAAAAATTTATGAGTTATGGTAATACTTTTTATATTTGGCTTTCATGGCATTTTTGCTGTTGATAGGTATTATCAAGTGGGTTTGACTTGTGGGTGATTTTAATCTGCCGCCCTCAGGCCTGGTTTATATTGTTTTTTTTGTCAAACATTCTTCTAAGTGGCAAAGCACTGGTCTGTGCATTGCTGTACAGAGATAACTCATGGTTGCTATGATGCTAAACCCTGTGACATTGATGTGCCAAATGCAATATTGTTTACCCATGGTGGACAGTGTTCGGTGGAGCTTCTCAATAAAAAAAGCTTGGCATCCACTTCCGAAATGGCTTGCCTCCAGTAACTCTATGAACAGTGCTCAGGTCCATCGTTCATAGGATTATTATAAGTCATCTACAACTCAACGGCACTTAACAACAACAACATGAACAAGAAATGAAAATACTATCCAGTTCTATACCATTTTTGCAATTCTTGTTTTATTTTAGTTCATTCTTGTGTCACTGCGAGGGTCTTCCTCTTTTTGCTTCACCATCTATTTTTCCAAGTATGTTTTTCAGTGACTGAACTCTTAAGATAACATAACAAAGTGTGTGAGACATCTCAGCAACCTTGTTTCTAAGGGCTATACTTGCTATACTTCTTTTAAGAGAAAATTTTGTCCTTTTTTCCCCTTTAAGTCTGTGGTATTTGTAGTGTTCTTCACCAACACTACAATTCAAAGGCACCGATTATTCTTATTTCTTCATTATTCATTGTCCAATCGTCACACACGCACAGCTTAATTAAAAAGGTAAAGGCTTAGAACAGGCACACCTGATTCTTTAAACTCATTTCTTGCTGTTTACAACTTTAAAGAAGTCCTTGGTATACAATTTGCTAAATGCAAAAATAATTTGGTTTCTTGTTAGCTACTTGGAATGTATTATGAATACAAGTAAAATAAAATTCTTGATAATTTAATATTTTCTCTTTTTATCATGTTATTGACCTAAGTGTGATGATTTTCTTTTTATTAAAAGTATATTTTTAAGTTCAGAATCAATAATAATGGCTTGATTTCTGTAAGTGAAAAGTGCTTATCAATGAAGATCAATGAATATATCCTTCAACATTATATGATGTGTAAACCTTTGAAAGTGAATAGGTTTTTTAATTAGTTTAGAAAGATTTGTGATGACTTGTCATTTTGCCCTTATGCAATAAATATCTGCTCAGGCACTTTTGCAAAATAACATGTTAGAGGAAGATAGTCTCCAGGAGGAATAAAGTATTTGTTAGAGCAGATTTTCTGCTTGAAGTTGGCTTTTCACAGACATCTTCAGCTAACTGAGAAAAAGGGATATTTCAAAAGCTGACAAAAGTGTCTTTCATTGGTTGTCAAGATCATTTAAACAAGGGCATCTACTAAAGCACTGGAAGGGATTGTTCAGAACCTATCATCCTAATGCTCCATCAAGTCCACTTGACATGAAGAAATTATTATACCTTGAAGCTACTAAAACTATTTAAATCATCATATTGTCAAGATAAAATTGAAAAAAGTAAGGCTGGGTTGTAAAAGACCATGTTTTCAATTTAATCTAGACTAGTTGAAAAATTCAGGGCTATGCCCTATAACCCACTTGATGCATGATGGATTAAGCATCAATTTTTTGAATGCAAGTCATTTATATGTCATTTTTTCATTAATATGGTGGTTGCCATATACATCTCAGTTCATCACCTGGAATGATATTGTGTCAGCTGTTTTTCTAAGGCTAGTATTCCTTACAAAATAGATAAAAAAAAATAAGAAAAAGGATATATCTAAAAGTCATGTAGAAAATGGTAGTTCATACAAGTGTTAATGTATAAATAATATTATCTCTAATATTCCAGAAATCACAAAAGAAAATATGAGAGATTAGTACTAATAATTTCCTTAAAGTACAAGATGAACAATTTCAGAATATTATTGGAAAACCTGAGATCTTGGGACAAATATATTTGTCATTATGTTGTTATTGTTATTATTATTATTATTATATCATCAAGTAGGTTCATGGATGTATATTATATATAAATACAAGAGGATTGGTGATTTTCTCCTGTGAGATTTACTGTCTCTGAAAACCTACTGGAGGCCATCTATGGGTCAGTTCTGACCCGATGACACACAACAACAACAACTCTATCTATCTATCTATCTATCTATCTATCTATCTATCATCTATCCACTCTTGAAAAGTCACTTTCAGTGTAATCTTACTTCTGGTTTTTTAACCTATAAATCTTTACTGAATGAGACAGATCATCTTTCACAGAGCAACAGTTGGATTCAGTGAGCAGTGTGGTCCACAAACCTCATTGTCAATTAATAAGATCTGATTCATAGTTGATCTGCCTTTGGATTTTGAACCAATAAATCTCAAAGGAGAAGATTGTCCATCTTTCTTCCTAGGAGCCACTGGTAGATTCAAACTGACAGAGGCTCATGTCCTTTGAGATAGATGGGCAACTTCCTACGGACTGAGCCAACATATTTAATAAACTCATTGTCATTAATTCCAAAACCACTCAGAAGCTGACTATCCAAGAGGTTTTCTGACACTGTGAATTGTAGAGGGAGATTCTCCTTTTTAGTGATTATGTGGCTCTGAACAAACCACCTTTGGACTGGGAGTACAACTCTCTACCCACTAAGTAATATACACATACCTACACAAAGCCATCACAGTTGATTGCAACTTACAGTGATGACATTTGTTACAGAGTTGAACATTGATAACTGGATTTTCTTGGCTACAATCTTTACAAAAGATAGTCAACATATCTTTCTTTTGAGGCATTCCTGGGTAAATGCTGTTAATCAAGCAAACTATTTGAACCATTCAGGAAGAGAACACAACACATTCCCCATTTCAATTTTTACATTACAGTAATTACGTTCACCATGTTGTGCAATTATCACCACTGTTTCCAGATAGATTCAAAATCTTAACCAAAAATTCATATTTTGATTGTTTTCTTAACCTGAGAGCCTCATGTTTTTGCTCTGTATTATAAGAAGCTATGGTAAATTAGTTCAAATGGAGTAGTACTGATAATACAAAGGAGTGTGTACCTCTCTTCCAGTTAGAATCCTTCCAACTCATAGTAAAAGACATGCAATCTATTTCTATTCCTATTCTATACACAGCCTCTGAAACACAACTATCAGGTATGAATCAATTCCCACTTAGTGTGTTGAGTAGATTCTATTTTATCTTTGTTCCATTTTGAGGGCTGTTTCTTCTTTTCTATGTTTATGTTTATTTGTTTTTTGTCATTTGTCCAGTCAGGTATTTTGCTGTTTTTGTTTTTTAAATCATGGACCAAGAAGACCTCATTTGAACACAGCAGAGGATCTTGACTGATTTAAACTAAGGAAAGGTGCCCAGTAGAATGGTAACGTTTCATTATACCTATTCAATCTGTATGCTGTTCAAATAATCTGTATGCTGTTCAAATAATCTGTGAAGTTGGGGCATATAAATAAGATTGCAACATCAGAATTGGAGGAAGGCTTATTAGCACGTGTAAAATACAGAACACACATCCTCAGTGGCTGCAGGTAAAGAGAATTTGAAATAGTTTGTTATAGGACTTCATATGGTACAGAGGAAAAACCGTCGGGAGGAGGTGCTGGGGGTCACGGAGAGCGCGCCCCTGGGCAGAAGGGGAGCCTGGAAGCTGCAGACCCAGCAGAAGTCAGCTCAGACAATAGCCAAGAGGAAGTCAACTCAACATAAAGGAAACAGAAACTTCACAAATGAATCAATAAGCATCATCATGATAAATAGATGGAAGTTTGAAGCTGTCAACAATCTAATTTTACATGGATCCACACTTTGTTTCAGATTCCATAGTCTAATAACCATGGAAATAAAAGTAAAGGAAATAAAATTAATTATATATTGGATAAATGTGCCACCAAAGACCTCTTTAAAGAGCAAGAATATAAGTTTAAAGAATAAGATGTGCCTGAGCCAAAATGTGGCATTTTCAATCTATCCATAAGCTGTGAAAGTGAAACAATTAACAAAGAAAACAAAAGTAGAATTGATGACACTGAATTGTGATGTTGGTGAATAATATCGCAACATACCAGGGACTGGCAAAAGAACGAACAATTCTTGGAGGAAGTGAAGAACAAGTGCTCATTAGAAGAATGACGAGACTTCATCTCACATACTTTGGGTATGTTGTCAGTAGAACTTGGTCTTGGAAAAATGCACCATATTTGGAAAAGTAGAGGGTTAATGATGGAGAGAAAGATTCTCAATTAAATGCATTGTTATTTGAGTTAAAAGCAAATCAATCATCACCTAAAAATGACAACAACAAAAATTATTTAAAGCAATCTCTCTCCAATTTTATTCCTCAGTTTATCCTTATAACTACTAATAAAATTTGTCTCTATTATTTCATTATTTCTAGACATATCATACGGTGGTGACACATAATATTTTTCCTTTCAGTCTAACAGACTTCACCCATCATAATATCTTGATCTCAGAGACCTATGGTTCTATTTCATTTATGGGGGGAAAAAGACATTTCAAAAATTGTTATATTATTGAATTTTAAATTAAAAAATTATCCAATATTATTAATGATTTTATCATGTATCTTATGGAATTAACTTTTAAGAGTCAATGTATACACCATAAATTTGAAGATATCATATGCAGAAAGAATATCACATATCATTGGGACAAATATATTATAGTTGCCTAATTTTGTCAAGTGAGTCAACTACTTAGTACCTGTGACAAATAAAATTATGGTGGGTTCAATCTAATTGTATTAGTTCTCACTCAGAAGTGGGTAAATCTTATTAGCTGTGTCATCTCATTGAGTCAAATATGATTCCTAGCAACTCTATGGACAATAGATCTTAAACTTGCATTATCCTTATCATCTCTGACACTCTTTTTTAAAATTTTATACTAGCTTATTTACAAAATTTAAATACATTGTTTCTGAGAGTGAATTCTTTCAATTTCCCTCACCCCCTCCAATCAAATTGTACAACCCCATGATTTAACACACACACACACACACACAGACACACACACACACACACACACACTCACCCTCATCCTTCTGCTTCAACCCTCTAGCTTACTGTTACAGTTCCTGGGTATATCCATATCTTTGATAGTCTTTTCCTACTTTCCAGATCCTCCACTTTTCCAATAATGATATCATTTTCCAAATAATGGTACCTCCTAAAAATATGCTAAAAGTATGTGGGAATGAAGTAATTGTAAAAACCATGACTTTTAGAAGGTGTGCCTTAATGTACAAACTGTTATTGTTGCTGTCCAGTAGTTTTGGAGAGGTTCTTGACAGATTTTTTCCCAATGCATCACATCTTTTGATTTCTTGCCTACTGTTTTTGTGAGTGTTGGCTATGGATCAAAATAAAATGAAATTGTTGATACCTTCAATATTGTCTTCATCTACCAAGTTGGAGTGAAAGGTCCAAAAAATTACATTAGATGGTAGACTAGAGATTTTCAAGAGGTATATCCCAAGATTCATAGTAGAGAGTGAGAAGAATGTTGAGTTAATAGAGAGAGAACATGAGCTCTGCTATCGTTTTTATGTTATGTGCTGTCGAGACACTTGTGACTCATAGTGATCCTAGATTACACTCTAAAGAAACTTCCCTTTCAACTAATCAGTTGAATACAGCAAGTCACATCAAAAAATATGCTATATTACTTTGTTGTTTTTGTTGTTATTATGAACTGTTGAGTCTCTTGCGACTCAAAGCAAAACCCTATGTACAAAAGCCCTATACTATACCCTGCTCTATCTTGTGCCAATCTTACTGTCTCTGACACAATTACCCCATAACCCCATTACTGAATCAATACATCTCATCAAGTGTCAGAAACAATTCAGACATCCAGTCAAACAACTGCGAATCATTGCCTAGAAAAAGTGATACATAAAATTAACGATCATACTTTCTACTTCTTTTTTGTGGTATGCTATGGTGTCAATTCTGACTTACAGTAAGACAAAGTATACTTGAACTATAGGGTTTCTAGGAGAAAATATTTATAGAAGTCAATGGCAAATATCTTTTTTTCCTGCAGAGATGAATTATCAATATTTCCAATAGCAGTCAAATTTTAAAATATTGTACTACTTGGATTTTTTTTGTTTCTACATTAATCCCAACTAAACTAGGAATAGTACTTCTTTTATACCTACATATTTGGCTCATAAATTAAATTACCACCCTGAAAATTTTTGATAACTGTTTTTCCCAATTTAACAACAATCTCAAAAATGAATATTAGCATTACAGACATGAAGTTGAGAAAGTAAAAGGGACAGTAACTTTAAAATTTTTAACTATTTCTGCTTATTATTTCTTTATTTCTTGGAATACGAGAAAAATTTTTATATTTTCAAATAGTTACATTTCATATTTTTTGATGAATTTCGATAACATGTTTCATTTTGCCTCTAGGAACAAAAAGCCAAAAATATTTCAATTACGCCTTTAGAAAAGCTCTCTCCTCATGATTTTAAATTGTTAATGATATAAAACAAACATTAAAAAACAATTTGAGAGAAAAAAATACTCTATTATTTTGTTGTTGGTGTAGTGGTGTTTTTTTTTTCTTTTTAAAATTAATTTTAATGAAAGTTTAAAGACTTTGGATTTCCATTCATTCATTGTTGCACTTTTCTCCCTGCACACCCCTCCTCACCAGTTCACTCTTCTCTTTGAAAAGTAAAAAAAAAAAAATTATTTCACTGTTATACAAACCATCCTCCCAAGTCCACTCCACTGTGCAGCCTTCATTTTGTACTCCTGACATGATAATAATACCTAATCATATATTCCTTTTAAATGGTTCTCTCCCTCATCTGTTTCAATGCAGTATACATTATGTATCCCCTTTTTCTAAGTCCTCCCTCAACCTCAATGTCAGTCCTGCCTTACAATAGTGGTATTTGTCCTTTTGTGACTGAGATAGTTCACTCAGCATAGATGTCATCCAGAGTCACCCATTTTGTATAATATTTCATGAGTTCCTTGTTTTTCAATCCAGCACAGTATTACATTTTGTGAATATACCAGAGCTTCTCTATCCATTCGTTTTTTGATGGGCACTTGGGTTGTTTCCAACTCTTTGCTATTGTGAACAAAGCAGCAATAAACATGAGTGTGCATATATCCACTTGGGTGGTGGTTCTGGTTTCTTTAGGGTATATTCCCAGTAGTGGAATTGCTTGGTCAAATGGTTTTTCTATTTGCAACTTTTTTGAGAAAGCACCATATTGCCATCCATAATGGTTGCACCACTTTACACTCCCCCCCAACAGTGAATAAGGGTTCCAGTTCCTCTGCAACATCACCAGGATTTGATGTTTGCTGTTCTGTTCAATTTTGCTATTCTTACTAGGGTGAGATGATATATCATAGTTGTTTTGATTTGCATCTCTCTTAGGGATTTTAAACACCTGTTTATGTGTTTGTTCGCCATTTGAATGTATTCTTTGGTGAAGTGTCTGTTCATATTCTGTGCCCATTTTTCAACTGGGTTATTTACCTTTATCTTGATTTGGTGTTCGAGTATTTTATAATTTTTAGATATAAGTCTTTTGTCTGACATGTCATTACCAAATATTTTTCCCAATCTATATATTTCCTTTTTACCCTTTTGGAGAAGGTTTTGAAGGTGCATAGGGAAATGATTCTTAGAAGGTCCTATTCATCTGTTTTATCCTCTCCTGGTTGTAGATTTTCCAGGATGTTTTGAAGACTGCTTATGTTGTGGATTAAGACTTCTAGAGTATTTCCAAGCTTCTCTTTAATGAAGTTTATAGTCCTTGGATTTAGTTCTAGGTCCGTGATCAACTTTGAGTTGGTTTTTGTGTATGGAATGAGGTGTGGATATTGCTTGAGTTTTCTGCAGATAGTTTTCCAATTTTGCCAGCACCATTTGTTAAAAAAAGGCTGTTGTTTCCCCAGTTAGCTGATTTAAACTCCTTGTCAAAAATCAGTTGTTCATAGGTAGATGGGCTGTTTTCTGATTCTCAATTCTATTCCATTGACCTATGTGTCTGTCATTGTACAAGTACCATGTTGTCTTGACCACCATGACAGTATAGTAAGATTTGAAACCAGGAAGTGAGATACCTCCTACCTTGTTTCTTTTTTAAAAAGTACTTTGCGTATCTGGGACCTCTTTCCATTGCAAATGAAATTGGAGATTGCCTTTTCCATCTCACTGAAGAATGGAATTAGTATTTGTGTTGGGATTTCATTGAATGTTTAAAATGCCTGTGGTAGTATTGTCATGTTCACAATTTTGGGCAAGAGATATTCATCCACTATTCCAGGTGTCTTTTTGTTTCTTGTAGTAATGTTTTATAATTTTCTTTGAATAGATCCTTTGTGCTTCTTGTTAGGTTTCCTTCTAAGTATTAAAACTTATGGTTAGCTATTATAGAGGGAATCGATATTTGTTCCCATTCCAAAGAAAGGTAACCAAACAGAATGTGGAAATTATTGAACAATATCATTGATAACACATGTAAGCAAGATTCTCCTGAAATTATCCAAAAATGTTTGGAACAATATGTCAACAAAAACTGCCAGATGTGCAGGCTGGATTTAGAAGATATTGCAGTACTAGGGATATTATAGCTAATTTAATATGGATCTTGGCAGAAAGCAGAGAATACCAAAAGAATGTCTATCTGTGCTTCATAGACTATGCAAAGGCCTTTGACTGTGTGGATCACAATAAGCTATGGCTGACTCTGAGAAGAATGGGAATCCCAGAACATTTGATTGTGCTAAAGCAAAACCTATACTTGGACCAAGAGGCAGTCATCAGAACAGAGCAGGGAGACAGTGGATGGTTCAAAATCAAGAAAGGGGTCCATCAGGGATGTATTTTGTCTTCATACCTTTTCAATCTGTATGCAGAACAGATCATCTGAGACACTGGGCTGTATGAGGAGGAATTTGGCATCAGGATTGGTGGAAGAATCGTCAACAACCTGTGTTATGCAGATGACACAACCCTGCTTGATGACACTGAGGAGGACCTGAAGCGCTTGCTGCAGAAGGTCAAGTACTGCAGCCTCCTATATGGATTGAAGATCAACATCAAGAAAACAAAGAATCTTACCACTGGGCCAATTGGCAGCATCAGTATGCATGGTGAAGAGATTGAGATAGTTAACAGTTTTAGTTTACTTGGCTACACAGTCAACACTCTTGGTAACAGCAGCCAGGAAATCAGGATTTGAATTGCATTGGGAAAGTTAGCTGTGAGGAACTGCTCAAGAGTACTGAAGTGTAATGATGCCAGGCTGGAGACTAAGGTGTGCCTGATCCAGGCTATATTCTTTGCAATTACGTGCTATGCATCAGAGAGTTGGACAGTGAATAGGGATAATAGAAAGAGAATTGATGCCTTTGAGCAGTGGTGCTGGAGAAGAGTGTTGAATATACCACGGACTGCTAGGAGAACAAACAGGTTTGTCCTGCAGGGTGTGAAGCCAGAATGCTCCCTGGAGTCAAGGATTCTGAAGCTTCGTCTGACATACTTTGGGCATGTTGCAAGAGGGAGTGGTCTTTGGAGAGGGACATCATGTTTGGGAGAGTGGAGGGCGGTGCAGGAGAGGAAGACCCTTGATGAGAAGGATCGATTCTGTGAGTGGAGTGGTGGGAGTGAGTGTGTTTGAGACAGTGAGGTTGGCATAAGGTAGAATGGTTTTTAGGACTCTTGTACGTAGGGTCGCTATGAGTCGCAAATGACTCGATGGCACATAACAACAACAACAACATTGTTTTCTTAGCTCCAGCTCTGTATTCTTTTTGTCACTGTACAGAAATACAATCGATTTTTTTATATTGATCTTGTATCCTGCCACCTTGCTGAATTGGTTAACTATGTCCATTTTCTTGCTGAGACTTTAGGGTTTTCTAAGTATACTATCATATCATTTTTTTAATTTTAATTTTATACTAGTTTGCTTACAAATTTTGTATACACTGTTTCACACTGTCCTTCATTCACATTGTCTTTCATAGTATTACAATTCATTATGTTTTATAAAATTAATCATCAATGAACTATGTCCACTCTCACCCTGTCTTTCCAGGTCCCCACCAAATCTTTCTCATTTCCTTTACCCACACCTTCCTCCACCCATCAAATTGTGTGACCCTATGATTTTTCCCCTGCCCATCCTCACCCCTCTGTTTCCACTCTCCCTTCACTGGACACTCATGCACCATTTACTAGATTTCTTTCTATTTATAAAACAATGGTCTCATGTAATATTTGTCCTTATTTGACTGAGTTAGTTAATTCAGCATAATGTCCTCCAGTCTTTCCTAAGTTATGTAGTTATATTTAAAATTGTCGCCCTTGGGTGCTACATAGTATTACATTGTGTGAATGTACCATAATATCTCAATCCCTTCAATTGTGGTTGGATCTTTGGACTGTTTCTATAGTCTCGAGATCATGAAAATATCTGTTTGGTTTAAGACACTGGAAATGACATTGGTTCTTGCTTTTGCATATATTCTTTTCACTATGCTGAGAAAATCCCTTCTATTCCTGTTATTTGCTTTGTTAATGTGAAGAATTATAGTTTGTTTTTCTTTTATTAATGCAACATTACCTACTTGTTATAAATTCCACTTGGTCATGATGGATTTTTTTTTAATATGTTGCTGAATTCTCTTGGCCAGGTTACAGAATTTTGTATCTAGTCTTCATGATAGATATTGGTCTCTAGTTTTCTTTTTTGGTAGTACCTTTGCCTTATTTGTTATTAGGATTATGCTTGCATCATATAGTGAGTCTGGAGTGTTCCTTTTACTTATATTTTTAAAAGTAATTTAAGTAGAATTGGTAAATATCTTATCTGAATGGTTAGTTCAGTCTCACAGCAACCACAAGTGACCATGGTTTGGCAACTTGTACACCACGGCTATATGACCTAGAGGAATGTCTGAACAAAAACAATGAAAGACTGGCCGGAGGGCCACAAACTAAAAGTCACCCATCTTTGTCTTGGTCCCATCGTTTTCTCTTCACTGGGCCAGCTGATCTCTGGCTCTCTCTCTCTCTCTCTTTCTCTCTCTCGATGTTATTGTTGTTAAGTGCCGTCGAGTCGCAGGCGACTCATAGCGACCCTGTGAAGGAGAGTCCTCAACGCTTGGGTGCCTTTCATCCTCTCTCCAGGTTCATAGGGTTTCCAGCGGCAAACTACTATGGAAGTCGATGCCACTAAGCGTGGAAGGAGGAGTCACATCCACTTCCATAATAGCTTGCCTCTGAAACCCTATGGACCTGGAGAAAGGCTGAAAGGCACCAAAGAGTCGAGGACTCTCCTTCATAGGTCGCTGAGTTGCCTGCGACTCGACGGCAATTAACAACAATAACATCAACAGAGAGAGAGGGGGAGAGAGAGAGGGAGAGAGACAGAGAGAGAGAGAGAGAGAGAGAGAGAGAGAGAGAGAGATCAGCTGGCCCAGTGAAAAGAAAACGATGTGACCAGGACAAAGGTGGGTGACTTTTGGTTTGTGGCCTTCCGGCCAGTCTTTCATTGTTTTTTTCAGACATTCCTCTAGGTCGTATAGCCCTGGTGTACAAGTTGCTGTCCCGCGGTCACTTGTGGTTGCTGTGAGGCTGAACACTGTGACAAGGATGTGTCAAATGCATTAATGGTTTGGCTACTCAATGCGGACTGAGTGTGGTGTGGAGCTCCCCGAGTAAACAAGCGTGGAAGAAGGAGTGGCAACCACTTCCATAATAGCTTGAATCTGGAGAGAGGATGAAAGGCACCCAAGCGTCGAGGACGCTCCTTCAGAGGACTCTCCTTCACAGGGTCGCTATGAGTCGCCTGCGACTCGATGGCACTTAACAACAACAACAACAAATGGTTAGTGTAATTCAGCTGTGAAACCATCTGGATTTTTAGGATGAAGTCTTTTTATGACCTGATCGATTTCTTCTTTTGTGATGAGTCTAATCAAGGGTTCTACATCTGTCTGTGTTTAATCTATTAAGAGTTTCAAGGAATTTGTCCATTTTCTCTAGGTTTTCAAATTTTTCAGAGTATAGCTTTCCATAATATTCTGATATTATCAATTTACTTTTAACTGGCTCTGTTGTGATGTCACCTCTATCATTTGTTAATCCAGTTACTGTGTCTTCATTTGTTTCCCCTTTTGTTACGTTTGCCAATTGTTTGTCAATTTTATTGACCCTTCTGACAAAACAATTCCTGCTCTTCTTGATGATTTCAGAAGTCCCCCTCCTTTTTTGTCTCATCGATTTCAGCTCTTGTCCTCATAATTGTCTTTCTTGTAGAGGCCTTTGGGTTAGATTGTTGATTTTTTTTATATTTGATGGAGGCATTGAGTTAGATCATTAATTTTGGTTCTTCCTTGTTTGTGTGCATGTCTGTTGGTATGAACTGACCTGAGATCCACTGTAGATGCATCCCAGAGGATTTCCTATGTCGTATTTTCACTTATTTCAATCAACTTTTTTTATTTCATTCTTTATTTCTTTTATAGCTCAATCATGCTCTATCAAAGAGTTATTTAGCTTCCACATGAGTGGTGCTACAAACTTTACCGTCCAGTGGTTAATTTCTAATGTTATTGCATTGTGGCCTGAGAAGATACTTTATATAATGTCAATGTTTGTTTATTTGTTTGTTTAATTTATTGAGGCTTGCTTTGTGTCCTAATATATGACCAATTATGCAGACTGTACTATGTGCATTTAAGAAGAAAGTGAATTTTTAGCTGGTTGCAGTACCCTGAATACATCAACAAAGCTAAGTCAGCTGATTGTATAGTTTAGATCTTCATCTCTAAGTTTATTTTATTAAATCTTATTAATTTTAATAAACATTTACAGAGATTTTGGGTTTTCATTCACTCACTGTTGCACTATTTTCTCTACCCTCTCCCACCAATTTGTTCCTCTCTTTTCCCCCTTGAAAGTCTGTTTTAATTGTCCAGTTGCCACAGTGCTTGTCAAAGCCAGTTCTGATTAATCTCCTTTGTCAGTGTGTCCTTTGCCATTCCCTATCACTCCTCCCTGAGGGTGACTTCACCCTGATTCATAAGGAAAAGGGGATGGCATATTCTCTTAGCTACTTCCTGCTGAAAAGGGACACTGTAGGTTTCAGGGTGAAGATCTTCTCTCACTACTCTAAAGGGCCCCTTTGGCAATAGGAAACACATAGACTATTGTGGAGATTGATTTTGGAATTTAGATGCCCTCTTATCAATTGTGCGTAGTCGTATATGTTCATATCCTTGAAGATGTATCATGGAACTGTGGCAGCCTAAAAGACACAAATTTAACTAACAAGTTAAAAGTACATGAGTCAAAAATTGAAAAGCAATAATATTCCAAGTAGAGGCTCTAATAATGGCAAAATCAAGTTACAGAGGGAAGGTAGTTCTTACAATAAAAGGCCTATTGACCAGCACTTTGTCTATTATTGTATAAAGGTTAGGAACCACAAGATGTAGGGGCTCAACTATGCTATTTGTTATTCTTAAGTCCTGGAGCAAATTCCATCTACCACTGGGTTGTTTTACAACTCGGAAGTCCGCTTGCAAGGCAGAGGTGAAGGAACAAACTGCTTATGAGGTTTTCTGTCAATTCCAACAACTAGGAAACAGTGAGAAGAGTTGGGACCTCATAAGGCTTTTAGGACCAAATAGTAGGCTCTTATTTCTAGGAGAAAATAAATATACTTACCAGTAATGTTAATGCTCACCCACAACTCTTCTGGGAGGCTCTAAAACATTGAAGCATTTAAGTTTCTTTTGAGTTGACCTATGCTTTGGTGAAAGTTGTGTGTTAGAAAATTATCTACAATATAAGGAATACCATTGATAGTGTTAGATGGAGTTTGACTAAAAGCAGAAAATAATAGAAAGATGTTATTTCTATTTCATTGACTCTGTGAAGGTATTATAATATAGTAAAAATAAGTCAAACTCATTGCTTTCAAGTAAGAATCAGCATAATACAGATGATCTTCCATTAAGTTTCAAAGAATGGAGAGTATCCATGGAAGAAGAGTGTCTCTTCTTTTTTCAGAGGAGCAACTAGTGGATTCAAACCACCTGCCTTTGGAATGGTAGTGTAAGTTCTTACCAATTAGGACAACAAAGAAAAGAAAAGGAATTTGAGAATTCTAAATAGTGCTTAGGCACAGCCTCTGTGTGGAATAAGAAGCAGTTGATTGAACAGAACAAAAGGATTCCTACATGGTTTAAAAATCATGAAAGGATTGTGGCAGAACTGCATCTTTTCTACATATATGTTCAGTGGTATAGTGATAAGGAGTTGCACTGCTAACCCAAAGATATATGGTTCAAATCCATCACGTTTGTCAGGTAATGATACATTTTTTTTTCTGTGCAATATACAGCATCTGAAAACCTGTTGAAAGGTCATCTATAAGGTAGTTGTAACTCAAAGGAACATAAAAGCAAACATTTTTCAATGATTCCACTGAATAAATAGTTCAAGAAGTTGGTTGATGTGAAGAAAATAGTAATGTCATGATTAGAAAAATAGTCATCAACAACTCAAAATATCAGGTGACACAACCTTCTTTGGAAAATGTTAAAAGGATTTGAAGCACTTTCTGATGTATTTTAAAGGCTATATATAACATTTTCATTATGTTGAGGAAATTCACTTTTATTCCATTTTCTACATCAATTGCTAAGATTATATGACTCTTGCTATTTGCTTTATTAATGTGATAAATTTGGGGTTTTCTGTTTTTTGGGGTTTTTTTTAATACCATAGAGTCCTTGCTCTGTTCTGACGAAAATTGGGAAGGGTGTACGCCAGCGTTGTGACTTATCTCCACACCTTTTCAACCTGTATGCAGACCATATTATCCGAGAGGCTGGGCTCTATGAGGAGAAGTATGACGTTAGGATTGATGGAAGTTCTATCAACAATCTGTGTTATGCAGATGACACAACTCTGCTTGCTGAAACTGAGGAGGACCTAAAGTGCTTGCTACAGAGGGTCAAGGACTGCAGCCTTTGGTATGGATTGAGGCTCAATATCATGAAGACAAAAATTCTCACTACTGGACCAATTGGCAGCATTAGGATGGATGGTGAAGAGATTGAGATTGTTCACAACTTTAGTCTGCTTGGCTCCACAGACAACACTCTTGGCACCAGTAGCCAGGAAAGTAAAAGATGTATTACGATGGAAAAGTCTTTTTTTAGGGACCTCTCCAAAGTACTTAAGAACAATAGTGTTACGCTGGAGACTAAGGTGCGTCTGATACAGGCCATGGTCTTTACAATCACTTGCTTTGCATCAGAGAGTTGGACAATGACTAGGGAGGATAGAAGGAGAATTGATACCTTTGAGCTGTGGTGCTTGAGAAAAGTATTGAATGTACCATGGACTGCCAAGAAAACAAACAAATTCATCCTGGTGAGGGTTAAACCAGGCTGCTCCCTAGAGGCAAGTATTCTGGGGCTTCATCTGACATACTTTGGATATATTGTGAAGAGGGTCAGGTCCTTAGAGAGGGAGGGGAAGGCCATCTATGAGGTGGATTGATTCAGTGACTTGGGTAATTGGTATGGGTGTGTCGGAGACAGTGTGATTGGCACAGGATAGAGTAGGGGTTAGGGCTGTTGTACATAAGGTCTCTATCAGTCGCAAGTGACTCCACAGCACATAAGAACAACAACAGCAAAAAACATAGAGCAGAAACTGATGCATAGCTGACCCTGCAGTGGGTTTTCAGAGGCTGTTAATTGCATGTGAAGAGATTGCTGATCTTCTCCCATGGAGCAGCTGGTGGATTTGAACCACGTGACTTTCGGCTTGCATTGAGGTTTCTTACCATTTGACCACCACAGCTCTATGAACTTTGATAAATGGCAATTTTTACAGAAATGCTTCAGGTCTTTTGTTCATAGAGTCACTATGAGTTGTGCTTGACTCAATGACAATCAGCAACAACACAGTGTGATAAATTATGTTGAATGTTTTTCTTATATTGAACCATCCTCGCATATGTGCTACAAATTGCACTTGGTCATGATACTTTTGTGATGTGCTTTAGAATTCTATTGGCTAGGATTTTATTAAGGATATTTGCATCTATATTCAGGAAAGATCTTGGTCTGTAGGTTTAGGATTATGCTTCGTCATAGAATGACTCTGAGAGTGTTCCTTCTTTTTCTACTTTTTGAAATATTTTAAGTAGAATTATTGATAAAGTTTCTCTGAATGGATGTATGGTAGAATTCTGCTGGGAAGCCACTTGGTTCAGGGCTTTTTTATGGTGACGTATTTTTACGACCTTTTTAATTTCTTTTTGTGATAGATCTGTTCAAGTGTTCTAAATCTGTTTATGTCAGTCTGGGAAAGGCATAAATATCAAGGAATATCCTCTAGTTTTCAAATTTATCAGAGTATAGCTTTTCATAATATTCTAATTTAATCAATTTAACTTTGTCTGATTCTTTTCTTCTGTCATGTTTATCATCTCTTAATCCAGTTATCTGTGTTTACTCTTTTTGTTTTCTTTTGCTAAGTTTATCAGTGGTTTGCCAATTTTATTGATCCTTTCAAAAATCCAGCTCCCGATCTTATTGATGGTTTCAATTGTTTTTCTTTTTGTTGTCTTATTGATTTCAGCTCTTGTCCTTATAATTTTCTTTTTTTATGGAGGCTGTAGGATGATATTGTTGTTTTTCTTTCTATTTGATGAAAGTATTGAGTTAGACCATTGATTTTTCTTCATTCTTCCTTTTTTTATATTTGTGTACCTATTGGTATGAACCGCCCCCTGAGGACTGCCTTATCTGCTTACATTGAAATTACATTGTAATTTCATTTTAATTTGTTTGAAAGAACTTTTTGTTTCATTCTTTATTTGTTTTATAACCCAATCATGTTCTCTCAATGAATTATTTAGCTTCCACAAAGGTGGTTTTGTAAGATTTAGCCACCTGTGATTAATTTCTAATCTTAAAATGTGGTCTGAGAAGACACTTTGTATTATTTCAATATTTTCTAATTTGTTGAGCCTTGCTTTTTGTCCCAATATGTGATCTATTCTGGAGAATATGCCATGCACACTTGAGACGGAAGTGAATTGAGCTTTGCTGGCTGCATTACCCTGCATACATCTACAAGGTTGAGTTTGCTTATTGTGTAGTTTAAAACTGCTGCATCTTTGCTAAGTTTCTTTTGAGTTAACCTATAATTTGGTGATAGTGGTGTCTTGAAGTCTCCTACATCTATTGTGATGCTGTCTATTTATTTCTTCAGTTCTGTTAACCATTGTTTTATGTATTTTGCAGATTTATAATTTGGTGCATAATTGTTTTACAAGGTTATGTCTTTTTTATTTATTGTGACTTTAATCAGTATGTAAAGCCCTTCCTATGTTTTACTGTGGCTTTCATTATGATGTTTATTGTATCAGAGTTCAGTATTGTCACTCCTGTTTTTTTGTGGTTGCCATTTGTTTGGTAAATTTTTTTTTCTAGTCTTTGATTTTGAGTCTGTCCTCTAACTTTTTTTTTTATGTGTCTCGAATGTATTGATAACCTTGGTTTTTTTTTTTATTCATTCATCTAGAGTCAATATAATTCTTAATAGAGAAAGAATAAAAGCATTTTCATTGAGAACTGGGATCAGATAAGCAAGCCTATTGTCACCATGGTAAGTCAATATGACTTGTAAATAACAAGCATCTAGATAGGGAAAGAGATGGTTACACTGTCACTATTTGCACTATAGGGTATGCAGAATACCTCCAAGACTCAACCAAAAAACTGTTAGACCTGTTCTTGTTATGTGCCATCGAGTTGCCTGCAACTCATAGCGACCCTATGCACAACAACACTAAACCCTACTCTATCCTGTGCCAATCTCATTTTCTCCAAAATACCTACCCCGATTCCCCATCACTGAATCTACCCACTTCATAGAGAATCTTCCTCTCCTGTGCTGTCCCTCCACTTTCCCAAGCATGACGTCCTTCTCCAAAGACTGCTATCTCCTTGCAATATTTCCAAAGTACATCAGACAAAGTTTCCGAATCCTTGCCTCCAAAGAGTAGCCTGGTTTAAACCTCTTCAGGATGAACCTGTTCATTTTCTTAGCAGTCCATCATTTATTCAGTATTCTTCTCCAACAAAAGCTCAAAGACAGCAATTCTCCTTCTATCCTCCCTAGTCACTGTCCATGTTTCTGACACAGAGCAAGTGATTGCAAACACCATGGCCTGTATCAGGCACATTATAGTCTCCAGGGTGACACCATTGCTCTTCAGTACTTTGGAGAGATCCCTAACAGCAGACTTTCCCATTGAAATATGTCTTTTAATTCCCTGGCTGCTGGTGCCAAAAGTGTTGACTGTGGAGCCAAGCAAACTAAAGCTGTTAACAATATCAGTCTCTTCACCATCCATCTGATGCTGCCAATTGGTCCAGCGGTGAGAATCTTTGTCTTCTTGATAATGAGCCTCACAATCCATATTGAAGGCTGCAGTCCTTGACTTTTTGCAGCAAGTGCTTTAGATCCTCCTCAGTTCAGCAAGCAGGGTTTTGTCATATGTAAACGCAGATTGTTGATGAATCTTCCTCCAATCCTGATGCGACACTTCTCCTCCTAGAGTCCAGCCTCCTGGATAATCTATTTTGCATATAAGTTGAAAAGGTATGGAGATAGGACACATCCCTGGAATACACCCTTCCCAATATTCAACCATACAGTGTTTCCTTGCTCTGTTCTGACAACTGCCTCCTGGTACAATTATAGGTTTTGCAATAACACGATTAAGTGTTTTGGAATTCCCCTTCTAATAAAAGTTAGCCTCAGTTTGTTGAGATCCACATAATCAAATGCCTTTACATAATCAATGAAACACAGACAGACATTCTTCTGGTACTCCTTACTTTCAACGAAGATCCATCTAACATTAGCTACAATATCCCTAATACAACAACCCCTTCTAAGCCTAGCCTGCACTTCTGGCAGTTCTCGGTTGATGTGCTGTTCCAATAATTTTTGGATAATCTTCAACATAATCTTACTTGCATGTGATATAAATGATACTGTTTTATAATTTCCATACTCTGTTGGATCCCTTTCTTTGGAATGCGAACAAATATAGATCTCTTCCCGTCAGTTGGCCAAGTAGTTGTTCTCCAGATTTATTGATACAACTTAATAAGCACATCTAGGGCAGCATATCTTAGTTGAAATATGTCAATTGGTATACCATCTGTTCCTGGGGCCTTGTTTTTGCCAATTCTTTCAAGCAGCTTAAACTTCTTTATTCATCAACATAGTCTTTTGCTCATATATTGTTTCATGAAATTCATATGTGTCTGTCAATTCCTTTTGGTACAATGACTCTGTATACTCCTTCCATATTATTTTAAAGCTTCCTGAATCATTTAATAATCATTCCAAAACATCCTTAAGTATAGCAACTTGAGATTTGAATTTATTGTTCACTTCCTTGAGCTTAAGAAATGCTGAGTGAGTTCATCCTTTTTGATTTTTGGACTCCAGCTCCTTGCACATTTAATTCTACTATTTTACTTTGTCTTTCCACATGCCTTTTGAAATCTTCTGTTCAACTCTTTAATATCTTTATTTATCCCCTCTGCTTTGGTTTCTCAGCATTCTAGTGTAATATTTAGAGTCTCTTCTGACATCCATTTTTGATTTTTTGAAGTTGTTTTAAAAATTCAGCTTGCTTTGTTCCACGATCAACACTCTTGGCACCAATGTCAGGAAATCAAAAGACAAATTCCATCTGGAAAATCTGCTGTCAGGGAGCTCTCTAGAGTACTAAAGCGTAATGATGTCAGTCTACAGACTAAGGTGTTCCTATCCAAGCCATGGTCTTGAAGAATATTGAACATTCCATAGACCACCAAAAGAACAAATAGATCAGTCCTGGAGAGGGTGAAACTGAGTTGCTCCTTGGAGGCAAGGATTTTAAATCTCCATCTCATCTAGTCTGGACATGTTGCAAGTAAGTACCAATCTTTAGAGAAGGTCCTCATGTATGAAAGGGTGGAGGGACAATGCAACAGACAAAAAAACCCTGGGTAAAATTGACTAATTCAATAACTGGAGTAATGGTGGTAGGTGTGTAGGTAACAGTGCAATTGGCTCAGGATAGGGTTGTTGTTTTTATGTGCCATCAAGTCATTTGTGACTCATAGCGAGCTTATGTACAACAGCTCTAAATGCTGTTCTATCCTGTGCCAACCTAGTCACCTCAAATGCACTTATTCCCACCACTCACAGAATCGATCCATCTCATCGAAGGTCTTCCTCTCCTTCGCCGCCCCTCCACTCTGCCGAACATGATGGCCCTCTCCAAGGACCAGTCCCTCCTTGCTACATACCCAAAGTATGTCAGATGAAGCTTCAGAATCCTTGACTCCAAGGAGCATTCTGGCTTCACCTTCTCCAGGACAAACCTGTTTGTTCTCCTAGCAGTCCATGGTATGTTCAACACTCTTCTCCAGCACCACAGCTCAAAGGCATCAATCCTCTTTCTGTCATCCCTAGTCACTGTCCAATTCTCTGATGCATAGCACATAATTGTGAGGACTATAGCCCGGATCAGACACACCTTAGTCTCCAGCCTGACGTCGTTGCTCTTCAGAACTCTTGAGAGGTCCCTCAAATCCAACTTTCCCAATGCAATTTGTCTCTTGATTTCCTGGCTGCAGTTACCAAGAGTGTTGATTGTGGAGCCAAGTAAACTAAAACTGTTAACTGTTTCAATCCCTTCACCATTCATACTGATGATACCAATTGGCCCAGTGGTGAGAATCTTTGTTTTCTTGATGTTGAACTTCAATCCATATAGGAGGCTGCAGTCCTTGACCTTCTGTAGCAAGCGCTTCAGATCCTCCTCAGTTTCAGCAAGCTATTGTACATAGGGTCTCTGTGAGTCACAGGTGACATAGTGGCACATAACAGTAGCAACATTGTACCCAGCAGTTGATCTGTGTGAGCTCTGGGAAGGTGAATATGAGAATTGCTAGAAGATTGTGAAGCATCATAGGGGAATTTCTGACCACATGGAAATTGTCTTCATGCTGTTGATGGGACTCTTGTCACTTACGGAATTAGTGGAGGTCAGACATTGTCACTCTTAAGCTGAATACAATGTTTTAAAGGTACATCATCAGTAGATGGGGAACCTTATAATTATATGTGAAAAGTGTTTTTCAATTATCTTAAAAAACTTTGTACAGGAATTGTCTCCTGGCTTCAAAACATGATAGCTATGTAATCTTGGGCAATGTAATTAGGTTTTCTGTACCTTTATTGCTCTTATATATAATATAAATAAAAAAAGAAAATCAGAATTATATACTTTCTTTTACCTACTAAATATGTATGCTGAGCAAACTATTCTAGAAACTGTACTGTTTAAAGAAAAATGTGACATCAGGATAGAAGAAGACTCATCAACAATTACATTATGTATGTTGTACACTTCGGTTGCAGAAAATGAAGAAGACTTGAAAACATTTGCTGCACTTGGTCAAAAAGTACAACCTTCAATATGGAATAGGTCTCAACATCTAAGAAAACAAAAATCCTCATCATGGGGACAATATATATCTATGTATTGTGATAGAAGAAGGGGAAAAAATGAAACAATCAATTATTTCATTTTACTTGGATCCACAACCAACATCCATGATAACAACAGTCAAGAAACCAAAAGACTTGTTTTGTTGGCAAAATTCTGTTGTCAAGGACCTCTCCAAAATGCTAAAGAGCAAAGAGGTCATCTTAAAGACTAAGGTGCACCTAACCCAAGATATGTTGTATGTTATTTTGTTTTTTTTCTTTCCAATTACTTCCAATACCTTTGAAAGTTGGAAAATGAACTAATATGACAAAAGAATTCATCTCATTAAGTTGTGGTGAGTCCTTAATAGAAGATACTCAATAAGTTGCAAAAAAAAACAAACAAGTCAATCTTTGAGGAAGTACAACTAAGGTACGCCCTAGATGCAAGGATGATGAAACTTTATCTCAGACAGTTTGTGCATTTTGTTAGGAGAGGCCAGTTCTTGGAAAAGAATGCATGTTTGGAACAATGGAGAGTCAGAGAAAGAGATGAAGATCCTCCACAAGATAGATTGACACAGTGGCTACTAACAATGGGATTAACCATATCAGAAACTGTGAGGTTAGTGCAGGATAGATCACTGTTCAGAACTGTTGTTCATATGAGTGCTGTGAATCACAGCCAACACCATGAAACCTAAAAACAGCAACAACCACGTTTAATCTCACTAAGGCTGTTCACAAATTCTCCTGTGTTCTTATCTGCCAGTAATTCACTTCATTTATAGTTAGAAGGGGCTGTATGAAATGGTCTAGCAAAAAGAATGTGAACAGAAACAATATTTATCACTTCTGGGCAGACATTTTAAAAGATAATGCATGTTTTTTTTTAATGTTAGTAGACATCACATGCAGAAAAAGTAATTCCTATCACCATGACTAACACATTGTAGGTACCCAATAAATATTTTGTCAACTGGATTAATTAAGTCCTTAGCTTTTGTGACAGAGATAAAGATACTATCCTTTCTTTCCTTTCAGGAAAGGAAATTATTTGACTTCCCTAGGTATTTCTATACCATCATTCTGCCCTTAGATGCCTGAGAGAGATGGTTCCACTTGATTAGGACTTGTAATGCAGTTCTCTATACTCTCACAAAACAAATACTATTTCTTACTCTCCCAACTCCCTACACAGTCTTTTCCTAAAATATACTTCCTGTTAACACAGTAAACACACAAATTGTTCGTTTTGGTGTTATTTTTCTCTTAGATACTGATATCTATTACTTTGTGGCAAGAGTTTTACTGGTCAGATTTTTACTGAAAATTGGATGCTTATTTTATTAAAAGTGCCTTATCTTTATACTGAAGGAGCAAGCAATACCAGCAAAGCCTGTTGGTGTAATTGCGAAAAGCTTAATACTTAGTCTCACAAATACATCTCCAATCCCTTCTTAACCACTCATTGGTCTCACAATTGAAGTGCTTATAATTACAGATCAAAATAGATTTAATCATGCAGCTTTGCCTATGTTCAATTGGTTTTTCTGTTTGCATTAAAGTTTAATAAAGCTTAATATGTATTTTCCTCTCAGTCGTAACTTCTAACTTAAGAAACCTTATCTGATTTGCACAGTTTAGAGGATGTTGTCCTCTATTCTTCCGTAGTTCTTTATGAACAACTAGTCAACGTGTCTGCTTACAATGTAATGGTTCAGAAAGAACCATATGGTGTGACAATATCCCCTCAAACAATTTTTTGTGTTGCATCTGTTTAACGTCACATGTTACTTTGTTATGTATTTAAGTACTGACTTTTTGTTTATATTATTCAGTAAAATTAAGATAGAACCTGCTTTTTTCTTGCTCCCTGATGTGCCCTAAAGACTAGCACAATGCATAGAATAGAATGGGAATGTGATAAGTATAAAATGAGTGTCAAAAGGATTAAGAAAGTAATTGCTCTGTATTTCCAAGTTTTCTTCAAAAAGAAGCAGTGTCTATGTAAAGGGGCTACTATGCAGATTTTTTAAGCTTCAGTCTCAGGGAGAGGGTATACCATTTGATAAGGATGCAAAAGAGAATTGTTAGAATACAATTGAAAGACATGAACTGCATTTAAATAAATCAAAGGATCATTTTCCAGGTGACTATGTGGAAAGGTGTAGTGAATTTTATTTATATATATATATAAATATTATTTATATATTTTAATATATTTTATATATATACCTATATGTATGTATGTTTATGTATGTATATTTATATATGTGTATATACATATACAAATACATATATGTATACACACATATATATGAGTATCTGAAAGGGTGGTATTAATACGTTCAGAATTATTCAAATATATAGTGTAGCTGTAGAACTGACATCATGTGCCTCCAGACTGCAAAACTGGTTAAACAATCTAATTAACATTTGTTTGCCACTCAGACCCTATTGTAACTTTTCTGTAGTCACGCAGAGCACCTTAAGATGACTGTTTACTACAAGAAATGCATCTTCTATTGAAATAACATTTGTCTTTTCTCAGTCACATATAAACTGCACCCCAAGTTGAGTGCTAAGTAGTATCTGTGTGTAAGAATCCTAAAGTTGTCCTTTCATTTAGTTATATGTGAATTGTATATTAACTGCCTGTTTAACCCAGAAGGCAAATACATCATTTCTGAATTGTTATGTGCCATTTAGTCGACGATGACTCATAGCTATCCTATGCAGAATAGCTCTCAACACTGTCCTATTCTGTGCCAGTCTCACTGTTTTTGACACACCTAATCATATTACCCCACTTACAGTTTCAATCCATCTCCTCCAGGGTTTTCCTCTCATGCACTGTCCTTCCACCCTTCTAAGTATGATGTCTTTCTCCAAGGACTGATACCTCCTAACAACATGCCTAAAGTATGTGAGATGAAGCTTCAAAATCCTTGCTTCTAAGGAACAACTTGGTTTCACCTTCTCTAGGGCAAACCCATTTGTTGTCTTGGCAGTCAATGAAATGTTCAACACTCTTCTCCACTATAGCTCAAAGGTATTGATAACTCTTTCTCTCATCCTAATTATTGTCCAGCTCTCTGAATTGTTTGTTGTTGATATATTGTCATCAAGTCAGCTGCAACTCAATATGACCCTAGGAACATTCGCTCTGAAACCTGCCCTATCCTGAGCATTTTCTCCAGCAGACATAACCCCATTTGTCCAGATACTGTGTCAATCCATTTCATTTTTGGCTGAAAGTAGAGAGTACCAGGGATAGGCCTATCAGTTTTTCATTGGCTATGCAAAGGCATTTGACTGTGTGGGTAACAAAAAAGTGGCTAATCTTGAGAAAAATGGGGATACCAGGACACTTAGTTGTGCCCATCCAAAATCAGGAAGCAATAGTCAGAACAGAGCAGGGAAACAATGCATGGATCAAGATCAGGAAAGGTGTGTCAGGGATGCAACTTCTCTCCATACTTTTCAAAATATATGCAGAACAGATCATTGGGGAGGCTGGATTTTATGAGGAGGAACATGGCTCCACAACTGGAGAAAGAATCATCAACAACCTGCATTATGCAGATGACACAATCTTTCTGAAACTGAAGAAGGAATGAGTTATTGGCTGCAGAAGGTAGAGGACTGTGCTCTCAATTATGGATTGAAGCTCAACATTAAAAAAAAAAAAACAAAAAGGAAAACTAACAACAAAAATTCTCACCACTGGGCCAATTGGCAGCTTCATGATGGACAAAAAAGAGATTCATATTGTTGATAACTTCACCTTTCTTGATTACACAATCAACTCTCTTGGTACCAGCATTCAGGAATTCAAAAGACAAATTGCATTGGGAAAGTAAGCTATCAGGGACCTTTCTATAGTACTGAAAATTAATGGTTCCAGGTCATGGTCTTTGAAATTACTTGCTATGCATCTGAGATCTACACAATAGCTTAGGATGACAGAAGTAGGATCAATGCCTTTGAATTGTGGATGTGGAGAACTGTTGAACATACTATGGGCTGCCAGGGAAAAAAAAGGTCCATCCCAGAGAAGGTGAAAGGAGGCTGCTCCACGGAGCCAAGAATTTTGAAGATTTGTAAACTTTGTAAGGAGGGACCAAGCCTTGAAGAGGGACATCATCTTTGGAAGAGTGGAGATACGGCACAGGAGAGTAGAACCCAGGATAAGATGGCACAGATTGTTGTTGTTGTTATTGTTGTTATGTGCCGTCGAGTCGCTGGCAATTCATAGCAACCCTATGTACAACAGTCCTATACTCTGCTCTGTCCTGTACCAATCGCACTGTCTCTGACACTCCCATGCCAACTATCTCAGTCACTGAATCAATCCACCTCATAGAGGGCCTTCCTCTCCTGCGCTGTCCCTCCACCCTCCCGAGCATGATGCCCTCTCCAAGGACCGGTCTCTCCTCACAACATGTCCAAAGTATGTTAGACAGAGCCTCAGAATCCTTGCCACCCGGTTTACTCTTTCCAGGATGAATATGTTTGTTTTCCTAGCAGTCCATGGTATTCTCAATACGCTTCTCCAGCACCACAGCTCAAAGACATCAATTATCCTTCTACCCTCCTTGATCATTGTCCAGCTCTCTGATGCATAATAAGTGATTGTGAATACCATGGTTTGTATCAAATGCACCTTAGTCTCCAGAGAGACACCATTGCTCTTCAGTACTTTGGAGAGGTCCCTAATGGCAGATTTTCCCATGGCGATGTGCCTTTTGATTTCCTGGCTGCTGGTGCCAAGAGTGTTGATTGTGGAGCCAAGCAAACTAAAGCTGTGTACAATCTCAATCTCTTCATCATCCATCCTGATGCTGCCACTTGGTCCAGTGGTGAGAATCTTTGTCTTCTTGACATTGAGCCTCAATCCATATTGGAGGCTTCAGTCCTTGACCGTTGGTAGCAAATGTTTCAGGTCCTCCTCAGTTTTAGCCAGCAGGATTGTGTCATCTGCATAACACAGATTGTTGATAGATCTTCTACCAATCTTGACCCCACATTTCTCCTTTAGAGCCCAGCCTCCCGGATAATCTGTTTTGCATATAGGTTGAAAAGGTATGGAAACAGGACACATCCCTGGCATACGCCATTCCCAATTGTGAACCAGGCAGAGTTTCCTTGCTCTGTTCTGATGACTGCCTCTTCGTACATGTATATGTTTCTCATTAGTACAATCAAGTGTTCTGAGATTTCATTCTTCTGAGAGTCAGCCACAGTTTGTTATTATCCACACAGTCAAATGCCTTTGTATAGTCAATGAAACACAGATATACATTCATCTGGTATTCCCTGCTTTTAGCTAAGATCCATCTAACATTAGCTATAATGTCTCTAGTACGACGACCCCTTCTAAACCCAGCCTGGACTTCTGGCAGTTCTCTGCTGATGTGCTGTTCCAACCATTTTTGGATAATCTCCAGTAGAATCTTGCTTACATGTGAAATCAATGAGATTGTTCTATAGTTTCCACACTGTTGGGTCACCTTTTTTGGAATGGGAACAAATATAGATCCCTTCCAGTCAGTGGTCCAAGTAGTTTTTCTCAAAGCAGCCTGAGTTTCTTCCTTCATGACCATAGGCTCTGGCTTATATGTTGTTTCATGAAATTCTTTGCTTTTTTTTTAGGCATATTAAAAACAAAAACAAAAACAAACAAACCACAAAACAAAAAACCAAAAACCTTCTGCAACAGGCTAAAAAAAGCACAGACCAGAATAAAATATTTGGTAATGACATATCTGATTAGGGGATGCCACCTAAAATTTATAGACTGCACCAGCATCTCAGCAAGAATAAGGCAGACAACTCAAGCACAAAATGGACACAAGATATGAACATTTCACTAAAGAAGTTAGTCTGGTGGCGAACAAACTCATTTAATTTTTTTCCCTTATTGTTTTTATGCAGCACATGACAAAGACAGTCTTTATGCCCTAATAACCAAGAAAATTGCTTATTTTCATAGTGAAAATTATTATCTTTGTTGTCCTTTATACTCTACCTATCTCTCTATCTATCTATCTAATCTATCTCTATTTATATAGATAGATAGAGATATTTGTATCTCTATATCTATATTTCTTTTCACTGAACTGCCTGCTGGTTTTGTTTTGTTTTCTGTGTGTGTGTTTCTGTGGTGTTTTTGGTTGGTTTTTGTTTTTTTTGTTTGATTGTTTGTTTTGTGTGGGTTTTTTTTGTAGGCATGGATTGAGGCTCAATGTCAAGAAGACAAAGATTCTCGCCACTGGACCAATTGGCAGCGTCAGGATGGATGACGAAGAGATTGAGAG
>NW_006400049.1:397459-411762 GCF_000299155.1 Elephantulus edwardii | reverse complement strand
TCTTATAAAATGTATTTGCAATGAATAAGTCATTGATTTTACAAAATTCAATCATTCTATCTCCAGCTTCATTCCTGTCACCAAGCCCATGTTTTCCGAGTACTAATTAAATATATCTACATCAACATATTTCTTCTGGTTTTCTATATCTGGAGTTTTCATAAATGCTGATGTGTATTGCTGCTTTCTTGACATTGTGGGAGTCTTTTCTTAGTAGATACGAGGCTGTTGTAACTATAAAATTACTCAGGGTACAGCAATGTTTTTGTATCACATATATATTTGTGCTCACTTCTTGGTCCAAGGCCTGCAAGGCTGAGGGTATGACAGTAGTTTGGTTTTTTCTTTGGTTTTTGTGTTTCTCCCCCCCCACCCACCACCACCACCAAAGTATCTGAATGACAAAGGAGGAAGCCTTTTGTTCCCTTCTGGAAGTGACTTATTACCTCCCTCAAGGTTCCTATATCTTCCCTGTTGCTTGAGCTTAAGCAGTCCTGCATGATCAAGCTAGATAGCAGTTCTTGATGTTGAGCTTCAATTCATATTGAAGATAACAACCTCGACTTTCTGCAGCAAATGCTTCAGGTCCTTCTCAGTTTCAACAATCACGGTTGTGCCATCTGCATAACACAGGTTACTGAGTTTTCCTCCAATCCTGTTGTCACATTCTCCCTCTTGGTGAACTTACTCATAGGTTCACACAATTTGATGGGGAGGGAGAAGGGGTAGGTAAAGGAAAGGGAAAGATCTAGTGTGAAAAACAATGTATATGAACTTTATAAATAAACCAGTATAAAATACAAATTTTATAAAAAGAAAAAAAAGAGTATATTAGGATGGTTATATAGTGGCCCAGTATGTCACAATATTGAAAGATGCTATGGGCTATATATTGAATGAACCAAAACGCATCAAAAGAAGATGGAGCGAATACACAGAGTCACTTTATTAGAAAGAACTGATTGACACCGAAAAATTTCAGGAGGTAACATATGAACAGGAGTCAATGTTAATGAAGGAGGAAGTAAAAGCTGCATTTAAGGCATTGATAAAAAATAAGGCCCCAGAAATCAGTGAGATACCAATTGACTTGTTTTGATGAACAGACGCAGCCTTAGATGTACTCACCAGTCTATGCCATAAAATTTGAAGGACACCTGTCTGGTAAGCAGATTGGAAGAGATTCATATTTGCTCTCATCCCATAAAGGTGATCCAAATGAATGTGGAAATTATCAAACAATATTATTAATATTACATGAAAGCAAAATACAGCTGTAGATCATTTTAAAAAAATGGCTGGAATAGTAAATAGATAAGGAATTGCCAAAAGTTCAAGCAGAATTTAGAGGAGACCGTGGCAGAGGCTACCATTGCTGATGTCAAATGGATCCTGGCTGAAAGTCAGAAATGCCAGAAGAATTTCTATTTATGCTTTACTGACTATGCAAAGGCATTTGACTAACTAGGCGGATCATGACAAGTTGTGGCTGACACTGAGAAGAATGGGAGGCCCAGAGCACTTGATTGTGCTCATGAGAAACCTACACCTGTTGTGTGGATGGAACATGGGAGCACCAACTGTTTGGAACTGGCAAGAGAGTGTGCCAGGGATGTAGCTCTTTCCATACCTATTCAATCTGTATGCTGAACAAATTATTTAAGGAACTAGACACTATGAAGAGGAGGGTGGCATCAAGATTGGAGGGAGACTTATCAACAATTTATGCATATGACACAACCTTACTTGCTGAAAGTGGGTAGGCCTTGAAGCACTTGTTGCAGAAGATCAAGGAATGCAGCTTTTGGTATGGATTGCAATGTAAGGAAAATATCAATCTTAATGTCAGGAAAACAAAGATTGTTATCACTCGACTGAGAGGCAGCATCACGACGGATAAAGAAGAGATAGAAACTATCAAGAGCTTCATCATGCCTGGGTACACAATTAACAACCTTGGTACCAGTAGTCATGAAATAAGGAGACACATTGCACTGTGAAAATCTGCAGTTAGGTCCAAATTATTGAGGAATAGTGATGTCAATTTGAAGACTAAAGTGTGTCTGATTCAGGCCATACTCTTTCTGATTACTAGCTATGCTTCCAAGAGCTAAACAATTAATAAAATTGACAGAAAAGAATTGATACCTTTTATCTGTGGTGCTGAAAAAGAGGCTTGAACATACCATAGACTACCAATAAAACAAATAGGTCTGTCTTGGAGAGGGTAAAACCAAGTTTCTTTTTGGAGGCTTAGATATTAAAGCTCTGTCTCACAAACTTGGCTCATGGTCAGAAGAGTCTGGTCCTTGGAGAAGGACATCAAGCTTGGAAGGGTGGAGGCACAGCACAGGAGAGGAAGACCCTGGATGTGATAGATTGATACAATGACTGGGGCAATAGGGGCTGGTGGGTCGGAATTAGTGAGACTCAATCAGGACAGGGCAGGATTCAGAGCTGCTGAGTGTCCAGAGGGTCGCTTTGGGTCACAGGCAACTCAATGGCACATAACAACACAGCAACAAATAAAAAAAGAATAAAATACAAAACCCAAGTTGGGCTTTGTTTGTTTAGTTGTTTTTTTTTTAAAGTTTTGAATATTTGAAGAGGTCCTTGACAGCAGATGTGCCCAATAAAATAAAACTTTTGATTTCTTGACTGCTGTTATGGTGGATGTTAATTATGGACCTAAATAAAATTAAGCCACTGACAACTTCAATCTTTTTCTATTTATCATGATGTTGCCTATTGTTCCTCTCTTCATTGAGAAACTCTGTGAACTTTGATGAATGTTGATGGTTGTAGAAGAGCTTCAGTTTTTGTTCATAGGGTTGCTATGAGTCATGCTCGAATGGAAGACATTCAACAACAACTCTAAATAAAAAAGGGACAACATTGCACTTTACATTAACTTTCACTTCTTGCAGGAGTTTCTCTCACCTTTCTAAACTGAAGCTATACATCTGCAATGAAAATCTTATGAGATCCTAATTATAACACCAAATTAACACTGGATAAAAAATAATAATGTCAGTTTGGGGACATTTGATTGAGGGCATGATCTTTTAATCACTTACTTTGCATCTGAGAGCTGGACAATGAGTAAGGATGACAGAAGAAGAACTGATGGTTTTCAGAGGCAGTGCTGGAGAAGAACATTGTGCATCCCATGGATAGCCAAGAGAACAAAGATATGTCTTAGCTATAATGCAGTCAGAGTGCTCTTTGGAGGGAAAGATAATGAGGCTTCACCTCACATGCTTCGGTCTGTTGCTAGGAGTGGCTTTTCCTTGCAGAAGGTCATGATGCTAAGAATGGTGAAGGGTCAGTGAAGGAGAGTTAGACCAGCTGGATTGACACAGTGACTACCATAATGGGCTCTAGTGGGTCAGGAAGTGTGAAGATGGTGCAGGGTAGGACAGGATTCAGATATGGTGTTCATAATAGGGTTGCTATGAGTTACACTTGACTAGATGATACCTAACAACAATTCATCAGAATAGCAGGAGAAAAATGGACAATCTCCTCTCATGAGAATTACAGCTTCTGAAAACCCACTGGAGAGTCTTCTGTGGGTTGTTTCTTAACGGCACACAATAATAACAAATGTCTAGAGCAAGAAGTCTATACTTTTCTTAAAATGTATTATCAAAACATAAGTCAAGCGAAGAATCATAGTCATGGTTTGTCTTAGTTACCAGACAGAGTTAGTTGTTTTGAATAAAATTCACATGAGAATCTATTTCAGAAGGGCAAAGATTTAAAAAGCAAACAAAAGCAAAGACATTTATCTGTATCACCAAGCTCTATGACTTTTAAGTGAAAATAACAAATTCTAATTGCGTTTCAATGGATTTGGAGAGTTATTAAGGGGGTCAATTAAAATATTATTGCATAAATGGCATCTGAATACCTCACGTAAGAGGAATGATAACACCAAACTGAATACTTCCCGGTGTTCTGTTTTGATGTCAATCACAGCACAGTGGGCCAGGTGGTTGCTGAGGTGTTTTTGATCCACTGAAGTATTGCTCACATGCCACTCCAAAACCAGCTTCCTGCTGTGCTTTATCTACCAGAAATTGTTTTCCCCCTTTTCTTATGTGAATTACTCCTTTGACACTGAAACTCAAACAATGCAATATGCCAGAGTGTTGTCTCAGAAAGATCTCATGTTCTGAACTTGACAAGTAAGTTCCCTTCTTTTGGATATGTGGCAGTCATGACATTGAAGGGTGGCCTGAACTTGCTGGACTAGTTTTCCTTAAGTCTTAGAAATGACATTAAACAACAAGAACAACGGGTGGTGAACTATTCTTGTAGTGTTTTTCTGACACTGATCCAGATTTTTCCTCTGCCTCATTTACCAGACACACATCTTTCTAAGCCTCCAGGATTGTTATTAGGGCACCTTGCCATTTGTAGGACATTTGGCTTCTGTGTTTTAATACATTAGCAAATGTTCAATGAGAACCAACACTTTTATTTCCCTTAGGGAGGTTTTATCCTTTAAAGTGTTTCCAGTTTTCCTTTTAAAAAATCAAAACAATTTTCATTACATAATTCTGCTTGAAATTGAACAAAGTAATAATTGGTAAAGTTGAGTCCTAGATTTATCTTTGAAACTTTCAAGTCAATTGTATAAAAAGATTAAGTTATATTTCTGGTTGTTGACAAAGAAGACAATATTCCATTTCCCTTCAAACCCATCTAGGGACAAACTAGATAATATCTTTCTTCTTAGTAAGTGTAAATGTATGTTTTTAAGAAATAAGTCTTCTTCTTGAATTAGCTATTTACATCAATACCAGGAAGGGTGCTCTAAAGCTTATCTCATACCTTATAAAAATGAAAATATGCATCAACTTCCAAATTTTGCTTACATACTCAATACTAAGGTAATAATAAGGTGCACCTAATCCTAGACCACGAACTTATAATTACTGGCTATGCATCAGAGAGCTGGAAAATGACTATGGATGACAGAGAAGAATCAGTGCCTTTAAGTTGTGGTGCTGGAGAAGAGTGTGAGGACACCATAGACCACCAAGAAAATAAGTAAGTCTGAGAGAATGAAAATAAGTTTCTTCTTAGAGGCTAGAATTTTAAAACTCCATCTCCCACACTTTGGGCATGTATTCAGGAGTGACCAGTCCTGAAAGAAAGACAAGTCCTTGGAAAGGGACATCATGTCCGGCAGGGTGAGGGGACAGCACAGGATAGGAAGATCCTTGATGAAATGGATTGATACAGTAACTGGAGTTATGGGGGGCGGTGTGTGTCAGAATTAGTGAGACCTATCAGAACTTTGGAAATTATCACATTGTGACAACAGTGTAATTGGGGCCACAAAGTTGTAAAACTTAGCTCAGTGACAAGGAACTTCCCTCAGTACAGCCTCAAGCAAAAATCTTTCCCTGAAGTTTGTTCATGGGATTTGGACTTACACCCTTCTCAGTGCAAGACAAACTACAGTGTGAAGACCAGTAGCAGTGGTGTAAGACATTAAAGAAGTGACTTGTGGACTAAGATATCATATCAAAAAGTAGCTGGAGAAGGGAGGGTTTGGCTAGGAAGACAGGAGTGCAAGGAATGGTGACGTAGCAGGGAAAGGACGAGACAAGACACAGGTGCTTGGGTGAGGGGGGACAGTGAATGTAGTGGATTTTTCTGTAAGGTTATTTCTTTCATCTGATCTGTAAAATGCTTGTCTGTCAGATATTGTTCTAAAACTAAGCGTGCAAATTAAGACAAATTAGGTCATCCACTTATGAAATATAACAGGCCTTTGAAGACCCTAGAAACAGTAGAACACACTTGAAGTAGAATAGCAGATATGGCAACTGAAGCTATGCCTTAAATTTGGAAACACAAAGGAGAAGGGACAGTTGTAAAAAGAAACGAATGACTGGAATGTGGAATGTGAGAAGGATGAGTGTAGGAAAATTAGACATTATTAAGAAAGAAATTGGATACATAAATATTGACCTATTAAGTATTAGTGAAATAAGATGGATTAGCATGGGACATTTTTAATCAGATGGTCATAGAATCTACTACACTGGAAATAAAAAGATTTAAAAAATGGGATAATTTTTATAGTTTTATAGTTAAAGAGACTGTTTACAGTTCCAACTTGAAATACAATATCGTGAATGACAGGCTGCTATTTATACTCTTACAGGGAAGACTTGTTAATATCACTATTTTTCAAACTTATACACCAAAATCTAGAGCCAAAAAGGAGGAAATAGATGATTTCTTCCCACTTTTTTGTTTTGTTTTGTTTATTTATTTATTTTTTTCTTCCCACTTTTGCAATCAGAAATCAATGGAACATGTACTGGGATGTGAAAGTTGGGAACCAGGAAGAAGGATCAATAGGTAGAAAATATGGGCTTGGTGACAGAGTTGAGGCTACGTATAGAATGATAGAATACTGTACAATAAATGATTTATTCATACCAAATATCTCTTATAAGAAACATAGATGCAGGATATACACATGGATTTCACCTGACAGAATGCACAGGAATCATATCAATTACATCTGTGAATGGAATCATTGGAGAAGTTCAATATCAACAGTGAAAACTAGACCAGGTGCCGATTGTGGAACAGACCATCAACTACTCATATGCAAATTCAAATTAAAGCTAAAGAATGTCAAATTATATCCATAGGAATAAAAATTTCATTTTGAGTCTATCTCCACCCCCACCCCCTGAATTTAAAAACGAACTCAGAAACAGGTTTGAGGCCTTGAACACTAATGAATGAAGACCAGATGAGCTGTGGGAAGATATCAAGAATATTGTTCATAAAGAATGCAAAGGTCATTACAAAGAAGGAAGAAGAAAAGACCAAAATGAATGTCAGAAGAGATTCTAAATATTGCACCAGAATGCTGAGATGCCAAAGTAAATGTATCAAGAAGTTAAGGAGCAGAATAGAAGATTTTAAAGGGCAGTTTGGAAAGACAAGACAAATATTATAATTGAACATGCAAGGAGTTGAGACAGAAAATTAAATGGACAGAGCTCGCTTGGCATTTCTTAAGCTTAAAGAAGTAAAGAACAATTCAAGCCATAAGTTGCAATGTTTAAGGCAAAGTATTAAACTATTCAGCAATCATTAGAAGGAGATGGAAGGAGTATACAGAGCCATTGTACCAAAAATAATTGGCTTACACAGAAGAATTTCAATAAATAACATAAGATCAAGATGTAATGGTGATGAAGGAGGAAGTTCTGCAGGACTTGGCAAAAAAATAAAGCCCCAGGAATTTATGGAATACCAATCGATGTATTTCAACAAATGCCACCTTGGATGTGCTCACCAAGTTGTGTCAAGAAATCTGGAGGACAACTACTTGACCAAATGACTGGAAGAGATCCAGATCTATTTCCATTCCATTAATAGGTGACCAGACAGAGTATGGAAAATATTGAACATTATCACTAATATCACACACTAGAAAAATTCTGCTGAAGATTATCCAGAAACTAGTAGGACAGTATATTGACAGATGACAGAGAATTACCAGAAATATGAGCTGGGTTTAGAAGAGGTTGTGGTACTAGAGACATTAGTGCCACTGTCAGATGGATATTGGCAGAAAGCAAAGAGTACCAGAGGAATGTCTATCTGTGTTTCATTGACTATGCAAAGGCATTTGACTGTATGGATCACAACAAATTGTGGCTAACCTTGAGGAAAATGGGAATCTCAGAACACTTGATCATGATGTACAAAACCTATACTTGGACCAGGAGATGGTCCTCAGAACAGAGGAGGAGAACACTGAATGGTTCAAAATCAGGAAAGGAGTGCATCAGGGATGCATCCTATATTCAGAACAGATCATTAAGGAAGTAGGACATTATGAGAAGGAATATGAAATCAGGATTGGACGAAGAGTCATTAACAACCTACGTTATGCAGATGCTTGCTGAAATTGAAGAAGACCTGAAGTGATCAACTGAGACCCATGGGGTTGTGATACGATGGGATCATAAATTGTGTATTGTCGTAGAGAGAGATTCAGCTGGATTTTTAATACTGGTGCGGGACACTGGCCTAAAGGCTGGCCCAAGGTCCCAAAGGCTCCTGGTAGGGCCTCATTTGCTTTCCTCATTGTTCATAGATGTATTCAATCTGTATGCTGAAAAAATCATTCATAATGTTGAACTTTATGAAGAAGAATGTGACATCAAAATAGAAGACTCCTCAACAAACTATATTATGCAGTTGTCACCACCTTGCTTGCTGAAAGTATGGAGGATATGAAACATTTATTGCAGAAATCAAGGACTACATCCTTCAGTGTGGATTATATCTCAACAACAAGGGGGGGAAGTTTTCTTTGGATCAGAATTCAACATCATGATAGACGAGGAAAGGATTGAAGTTGTCAATGATTTCATCTTGCTAGGATCCACAATCAACACCTTTGCTATCAGTAGTCAGCAAATCAGGAGACACATTACCTTGGGCATGTCCAAGGTCAGGGATATCTCCAAAATACTTAAGAACAATAATATCAATTTGAAGACTAAAATTATTAAAGTGCACCTAATTCAGGCCGTGATCTTCTCAATTGTCTGCTATGCATCAGAGAGGAGGAAAAATTAAAGATAACAAAAGAAGAACTGATGCTTTTGAGTTGTGATACCGGAAAAGAGTAGTGAGTATATCCCATGAACTTCAAAAAGAATAAACAGCTATATCTTGGCAAAAGCATAGCTTAGGTGCTCCACGGAGGTAAATGTGGTAAAGTTTAATCTTTTGTATTTTGGTTTTGTAGCTAAGAAATGTTATTTGTTGGAACGAGACACCATGCTTGGAAAGCTGGAGGGTTAGCGAACACCCTCAACTAGATGCCACTGGAACTTCAGCAATACTCTCTAGCATGTCAGAAATTATCAGCATAGGGCAGGGTTCAGGTATGTTGTTCACAGGACCACTTTGAGTCGTACTCAATTCAACAGCACCTAACAACAACAGCAAACGTTATGAACAACAAAATATTGAAGGTAGATATAGTATTAGAGGTAGACTCCAGAGACAAAAATAATTCAAAATTAGGAAAAACAGAATTAGTCAACCATTAATAATTGCAATGTGGAATGGACAAACAACGAATGTTGGAAAATAAAAGAATGGAAGTTGCAAAAATGAAATATAGGACAAGAAGATAGACCTTCTAGGCATTAGTGAACAGGGATGGGGTGACATGAGCCATTTTTAACAAGATATTCATGTGATCTACTTAGCTTACAATGAAAAACTATGGAAGAATGATCTTGCATACATGGTTAAAAAAGACAATTTTAAGATCCATCCTAAAGTACAATGTTGTGAGTGATAGGATACGACCCATTTGCATATAAGGAAACCTGTCAATATAAATATTATCCAAATACATGCACCAACATCTAAAGCCAAAGAAAAAGAAATTCCAGGTTTCTTTTGCAATCAGAAATTGGGAAAAATACAATAAAACAACCATTAATAATTATTGGTGACTGGAATTAAAAAGTCAGAAATGATAAGGAAGGAATAGTAACATCTTGGTGACAGAAAGGAGGCTAGAGATCAAATGCCTGAATATTGTATGTTCAATGATTTATTTATAACAAAGGCCTTTTTTTTAAAAAAGTACTTTATACATAACTCTTACGTGATGGATTACACAAGAGTCAGATTGAATATGTCTGCTATAAGAATCACTGGAGGAGTTCAATAACAGCAATCAAAACCAAGGCAGTCCCCAACTGTGTACCAGACAATCAATACCTCAAGTGGAAGTTCAAATTGAAGCTGAATAAAAATAAGTCCAAAAGAACCAAATTATGAACTTAAGTGTGTCCTATCTGAATTTAAAAATCGTTTCAAGAACAAACTTGAGACAATGAATACCAATGATTGAAGACTAGAGGAGCTATGAGATGGCATCAAGGATGTCATCCTTAAAAAGAAAAAAATGGTCATTGCAAAGAGAAAAACCAAAACAGATTTCAGAAGACACTTAAAATTACATTTTAAGCCAAAACAAATGGAAGTAATACTGACATAAAAGAGCTGAACAAAATATTTCGAAGGGCATCTCAAGAAGAGAACGCAAAATATTATAATGAAATATACAAATAGGTGGAGTTAGGGAATTAAAAGTAAAGGATTTAAGGTGGAAGAAAGGAAACACAAATTCATGCCTCAGTTGCAATACTTAGAGATGTTATAGATCATATCTTTAATGATCTAAGAAATATAAAAAAGAACATGAAAAGAATACACAGATTCACTGTTCCAAATAGTATTGGCCAACAATGAACTATTTCAGGAAGTACCATAAGAACAAGAATCAAAGGTAATAAACAACGAGGTTAAAGTTACATTAAAGGTGGTCGTTGTTATGTGCCGTTGAGTTGTTTGCGACTCATAGCAACCCTATGTACAACAGCCCTAAATTCTGCTCTATCTTGTGCCAATCGCACTGCCTCCAACACACCCTTCCCGATTACCCAAGTCACTGTATCAATCCACCTCATAGAGGGTCTTCCCCTCCTGTGCTGTCCCTCTAACCTCCCAAGCATGATGTCGCTCTCCAATCACCAGTCCCTCCTTATAACATATCCAAAGTATGTGAGACGAAGCCTCAGGATCCTTGCCTCCAAAGAGCCACCTGTTTAACCCTCCCCAGGATGAATCTGTTTATTTTCTTAGTAGTCCATGGTACACTTAATACTCTTTTCCAGCACCACAGCTCAAAGGCATCAATTCTCCTTCTACCTTCCCTAGTCATTTTCCAACACTCTGATGCATAACAAGTGATTGCAAAGACCATGGCCTGTATCAAACACACCTTAGTCTCCAGAGTGACACCATTGCTCTTCAGTACTTTGGCAAGGTCTCTAAGAGCAGACTTTCTCATCGCTATATGTCTTTTAATTTTCTGGCTGCAGATGCCAAAAGTGTTAAAGGTACTGGCAAGAAATAGAGATCCAGGAATTGATGTGATACAAACTGCACATTTCAATTAACAGATGTAACCTTGAATGTACTAATCAAAATATGCCAGAAAAGTTGGAGGACAGATACCTGGATGACTGACTAGAAAAGAACTATATTGGTTTCAATTTCTAAGAGAGGTGATTCAAAAGAATGTGGAAATTATCAAACAATACCATTACTATAACATGCAGGCAAAATATTGCTAAAGATTGTAAAAAAAAATGGCAAGAGTACATTAACAGGGAACTGTCAGAAGTTCAAGTAGCATTTAGGAGAAGCCACAGTACCAGGAATATCACTATTAATGGAGAATGGATACTGACCATAACCAGAGAGTGTTGTGTTTTTACATAATGCCAAGTTGCCAGTGACTCATAGCAACCTTATGTATAATAGCTCTGAAGTTTGCCCTATCTTGAGACAGTCTCACTGACTCTGACACGCCTACCCTCATTGCCCTGGTTACTGTATCAATCCATTTCATCCAATGTGTTCCTCTCCTGTGCTGTCCGTCAACAACAACTCTTATTAACAGAAGACCTTAAAGACAAATATCACTTAATGTTTTATTTTTCCTACTATTATCTGATTCAAGTTATGGTCTTCCAAATCACTTACTATGCATCTGAGAGATGGACAATGAATAAAGATGACAGATTATGCCTTTGAGTTGTGGTGTTGGAGAAGAGTACTGAATATCCGATCCAAAGGACAAACATACATGTTTTGGGAAAAGTGCAGCCAGAATGTCCTTGGAGGCACAAAACTTCATCTCACACACTTTGGACGTGTTCTTAAGAGAGGCTATTCTTTGGAAGAGGACATTATACTTGGAAAGGCATAGGGTCAGTATAAGAAAGAACGAACTTCAATCAGATAGCTTGACATAATGACTACAGTAATAGGTTTATGTTATGTCTGCAGCAAGCACTTCAGGTCTTCTTCAATTTCAGCAAGCAAGGTTGTGTCATCCGTATATCGTAGGTTGTTGATGAATCTTCCTCCAATATTGATGCAGCATTCTTCCTCATAAAGACCTGCTTCCTTAATGATCTGTTCTGCATACAAATTCACAAGGTATGGGGACAGGATGTATCCATGATGTACTCCTTTCATAATTTTTAACCATGCAGTGTTTCCTTGTTCCAGTTTTTAGATTCACTAATTTGTTTATGGGAACTTGGGCTGCTTCCATGTCTGATCTTGTGAATCATGTTGCAAACAGCATGGGAGAGCATATATCATTTTTTAAAAATTGTCTTTAGGGTAAAAACAAATTGTCTTTAGGGTATATTAGCAGGAGTGGAATAGATAAGTCAAATGATATACTTAATTCCAACTTTTTGAGGACACATCAGTCTGCCTTCAAAAGTGGTTATATCATTTTACATTCCCACCAACAGTGTATGATAGCTCCAATTGTTCCACATTCTCACCAGCATTTGTTGTTTGCTGCATGGCTGAACTTTATTGTTACTGGGGTGAGATATTATCTCATTATTGTTACAATATACATCTTTCTTTTTTATTTTTTAAATTAATTTTAATGAAAGTTTACAGAAACTTTGGATTTCCATTCCTTCATTGTTGCACTTTTCACCCTGCCCAACCTCTCCCCCCAGTTTGCTCTTCTCTTTGAAAAGTAAAAGAAAAATCTTCCATTGTTATACAGTCCCTCCACCCAAGTCCATTCTGCCATGCAGCCTTCGTTCAGGACTGTCATGACAATAATACCTAATCATATATCCATTTTAAACAGTTATCTCTCTCTTTTGTTTCAACGCAGCATACATAATTTACATCATCTTTCTCAGTCTCCCCTCAATCCGATGTCAGTCCCATTTTACAACAGTGGCACTATACAGTATTTGTCATTTTATGACTGAGATATTACACTCAGCATAATGTCCTCCAGGGTCACTCATTTCGTGTAATATTTCATGAGTTCCTTGTTTTTAAATGCAGTGTAATATTCAGTTGTGTGAATATACTAGAGCTTCTCTATCCATTTGTTTGTTGATGGGCACCTAGGTTGTTTCCAAGTCTGCTATTGTGAATAAAGCCGCGATAAACATGAGTGTACATATATCTGCTTGGGTTGTAGTTATGATTTCTTTGGGGTATATCTCAGTAGTGGAATTTCTGAGTCAAATAAAATTTCTAGCCACTGACTGGGGAAAAGTATTTGGTAATGACATGTCAGATAAGGGCCTTATATACAGAATTTATAAAATACTTGAGTACCACAAGATAATGTAAACAACTCAATTGAAAAATGAGCACAGGATATGAAGACTCTTTACCAAAGAATACATTCAAATGGCAAACAAACAAAAGAAATATTAAAAATCCCTAGTTCTAAAAGAGATACAAATGAAAACAACTATGAAATATCATCTCACACCAATAAAAATAGCAACTTTTAACAGAACAGCAAACAACAAATACTGGCAAGGTTGTGGAGAAACTGGAACTCTTATTCACTGTAGGTGGGAGTATAAAATGGTGCAAACACTATGGAAGGCAGTATGGTGCTTTCTCAAAAAAATTACATCTTTCTAATGACTAGGGATTTTGAAAATTTCTTCAACGGAATATAATCAAGAACTGAAAAATCAACCCATCCACTGAAGATCAACTGATCTTTCACAAGAGAAGAATTGAATTCAATGACACCTTCTTTAACAAAAGGCACCAGCAAACCTGGACAAGCACCTTTATAAAATTGAGCAAGATCCACCCCTCATATCATCTCCAAAAACAACTCAAGGTGGATAAGGGACCTAGTATTAAAACCAAAGACTATAAAGTTCATCAGAGAAAAATTAAGGACAACTCTTAAAGCTGTAATCTACAGTTGGAATAAGCTTCTAAACATAACAAAAACCTAGAACCAGGAGAATATAAAATAGACAAACAAGAGCTTCTAAAAATATAATGCTTGGGCATATCTGTTGTTGTTGTTATGTGCCATCGAGTCGCATGCGACTCATAGCGACCTTCTGTACAACAGCCGTAAACTCTGCTCTGTCCTGTGTCAAGCGCACTCTCTCTGACACACCCATCCTGATTACCCCAGTCACTGAATCAATCTACCTCTTAGAGGACCTTCCCTTCCTGCACTGTCCCTCCACCCTCCCAAGCGTGATGTCCCTCTCCAATCATGAGTCCCTCCTTACTACATGTCCAAAGTATGTTAGACAAGCCTCTGAATCCTTGCCTCCAAGGAGCCACCCGGTTTAACCCTTTCCAGGATGAACGTGTTAGTTTTCCTAGCAGTCCATGGTACC
>NW_006400049.1:372826-394760 GCF_000299155.1 Elephantulus edwardii | reverse complement strand
TGGACTGCTAGGAAAACAAACACATTTGTCCTGGAAAGGGTTAAACCGGATGGATCCTTGGAGGCAAGGATTCTGAGGCTCAGTCTAACATACTTTGGACATGTTGTGAGGAGAGACCGGTCCTTGGAGAAGGACATCATGCTTGGGAGGGTGGAGGGATGGCGCAGGAGGGAAGGCCTTCTATGAGGTGGATTGATTCAGTTACTGGGATAACCAGGATGAGAGTGTCAGAGACAGTGCGATTGGCACAGAACAGAGCAGAGTTTAGGGCTGTTGTACATAGGGTCGCTATGAGGCGCAAGCGACTTGATGGCACATAACAACAACAACAACAACATATATTTTAATATCCACATCAAGAAAGAAATAGTCTTAAAATTCAACTATAAATAAAGGTCACTACAAAATTAGTAATAATCTCAGTATCATGAATAATGAATTCAGAAATGATCAATTGTCTTTTGATGTCTTACTATTTTAATCAGTTCATTTGAACTGGGATACAAATAAGATTCACAAATTGTGATTGGTGTCCTCTTTAATTTTTTTGTGTTTTTGTTTAAGAAAAAAAAGATTGTTTCCAGTATTTCCCAATTTTTACTATGTTGCTTGCATTCTAGTGATATAATTTAATGTTACCCTGTCTTTTGTATTTGGGAATCAGTAATTGTAACTTACTCAAGATATTTTTAAATTATGTTGTAAGGGAGAGGAATGAAATTAAGGAGAAGACTTAATAAGAATTAGTATTGTAAAGTAGAAAAGATTTTTGCTTTTTTGAGACAAAGAGTGATTTAAATTGACTTTGTCAATTATTGTCTTGCCAATTATTTATATACTATCAAATCTGCATATAATACAGATAATATGGATAACTTCGGAGATAAAAGTCTGACTGCTCTCTAGATTCCTAATAACCTGTGGAATAATCTGAAGTGACATAATTTTTAGGCTTGTATTTACAATTTTCTTGTTAGGCATTGTGGAATAAGTTATACAGTGTACATAATCTGAAGTACCATAAGGACAGAGGATTTTAAGAGAGATATCCTTGATCTAAGCTTATTTGACTCACAAAATCTGTAAGACTCATAAATCTACCAAACATTAAAAAATCTGACAATACCTAAAACTGATATATATAATTTTAAATATGTATTTTAACATGATAGGGAGGGGTCCTTCTCTTGGAGAGGTAAATATCAATTTAATTATGATTTAATGTTATGATTTAACAAGCATATGTCAAAATGATACAACTGTATTAAATATTCAAAGGGTCGCTATGAGTCGCAGGTGACTCGACGGCACATAACAACAACAACAACATTAAATATGTGAAGTTTTATCTACATGGGTTTGATTATAGAATTTAATAAAATGTTCTATTAAAAAATGTGTAGACCACATCATGATAAATAGAAAAAGCACTGAAAAAAACAAAGATCACAGGAATGTCAAGAAGTAACAAAAACTTTAACTGTGTAGATAAAAATCTGGTTCACAATTTAAACCTGGAGTTCCCTTAATTATACTTTGTTGATTTGGCTACTAGTCACATCTAACTTTGGTTCTGAGAGTGTTTCTTATGACAGCCTTATTTTTAACTTCCACTCAATTCATAGTACATGAATGCAACTTTCAATCAATTGGGACACTTAGAGTGAAGTAAAATGATGGCTTATTTCATTCATTGGCTTATCCCATATATACTTCAGTGCTTATTAAGCTCATTTAGTATAGGATCACCTGATCCAATGTCACATTTTCTTCCAGTTTCATTTTTCTGATATATATATACACACTCCAGAAAAGCTAGTTATGCTCATTTTCATTTTCCCAATATTTATATTGTGCATAGTATTATAATAAAATGTGCAAAGTTCTAGAGTCATAAAATCAAAAGGGCCAAACTCACCCGGCATTTCTTAAGCCAAAGTAACTGAAGAACAAATTCAAACCTCACGGATCCTACAGACAGACTATTAAATGATTCAGAAAGCATTATAAGAAGATGGAAGAAGTAAACAGAGTCATTGTACCAAAAAATAATTGACTGAAACAGAAGAATTTCATAAAACAAGAATCACAAGATTTAGGAAGAAGTGCAAGCTTCTCTGAAGGAACTGGTAAAAACCAAGGCCCCAGGAATTGAAGACATATCAGTTGAGATTTAGCAACAAATACATGCTGCTCTGGATACACTCATCAGGTTGTGCCAATAAATCTTAAGTACAAACATCTAGCCAACTGACTGGAAGGGCCCCATATTTATTTCTATTTTTTTAAAAAAAGGTAATTGGACAAAGTGTGGAAACTATTGAACAATACCACTAATATCACACACAAGTAAAATTCTGCTTAAGATTGTCCAAAAATTACTATAATAGTATATTAAGGTGAGCTCTGATGGCCTAGTGGCAAGAAGCTGTACGCCAATCCCAGATGTGTGTAGTTCGAATCTCTACTGGAGAAGGAGAGACAATCTTCTACTGTACCGGTCAGATCCAATTTGACGGTACAAACAAAAAAATAACAAACTTTAAAAAAAAAATCAGTATACTAACAGATAATTCCCAGAAATACAGACTGAGTTTAGAAGAGGTCAAGGCACTAGAAACATTATCGCCAATGTCAGATGGACCATGACCAAAAGCAAAAAGTACCAGAGCAATGTTTATCTGTGCTTCACTGACTATGAAAATGCATTTGACTGTGTAGTCACAACTTGTGGCTAACCTTGAGAAAAATGAGAATCTTTGAACACTTGATTGTGTTCATGTGAAACCTATTATTTAGACCAGAAGACAGTTGTCAGAACATACTAAGGAAATACTGCATAGTTCAAAATTAGGAAAGGAGTGTGTCAAGGATGTGTCCTGTCTCCATACCTTTCAATCTATATGTGGAGCAGATCATTTAAGAGGCTAGATTTTGTGAGGAGGAATATGGCATCATGATTGGAGGAAGACTCATCAACAATCTGAGTTATGTAAATGATACAACCTTGCTTGCTAAAACTAAGGATGACCTGAAGCATTTGCTGAAGAAAAGTCAGGGACAGCAGTCTTCAATATGGATTGTAGCTAAACATCAAGAAGACAAATATTCGCATCACTGAACCAATTGGCAGAACCATGAGAGATAAAGAAGAGATTAAGGTTAACAATTTCTTTTTTTTTTTTTTTTTTTAAGGTTAACAATTTCAAAGTGCTTGGCTCTATAGTCAACACTCTTGGTATCACCAGTTAGAAAATCAAACCATGAATTGCACTGGGGAAGTCTGCAGTCAGAGGCCCTTCAGAGTACTGAAGAGCAATAACATCAGTCTGGAAACGAAGGTGCTTCTGCTCCAGGTCATAGTCTTCTCAATTACATGCTATGCACCAGCAAGCTAGACAAGGACAATGACTAAGGGTGATAGAAGAATTAATGCCTTTGAGTTGTGGTGCTGGAAAAGAGTGTTACAAATAAGTCTGTCTTGAAGAGTGTGAAATCAAATTTTTCTTGGGGGCAAGAATTTTGAAACTCAGTCTCAAATACTTTGGGCACATAGTCAGGAGGGACCAGTCCTTGGAGAAGGATATCATGCTTGAAAGAGTCGAAGGATAGCATAGGAAAGGAAAACTTCAGATCAGATGTATTGAGATGATAACTGGGACAATTAGCTTAGGTGTGTCAGAGTCAATAAGATTTGTTCAGGACAGGAAAGTGTTCAAAGCTGTTGTATATAGGGTCGGTATGAGTCATGAACAGCTCTATGGAACATAAAAACAACAACAGCAATAACAACAATATTTAATAGAGAAGTGTATGTAGCAAAACAAATGTAGAGATTCCATTTTCCTGTGAATATTTATTCAACAATCTTCAATTTGATCACGTGACTTATTTCTTCCTACTTCAAAGTAATTATTCAATCATAGAGATATTTAAGGATGTAATTATTTCCAATATTTTCATATATATATATATGTATATATACACAGTCATCTAACCAAGTTCCTTTGAGAGTGTTGTTGGAAATTATAGGATTTTATAGGATTTTTATCCAAAGGTCTATCCCAGCTCCATTTTCAATGACCAAATAGATTGCAGAATTAGGGCTGCCAGTGTATTATGGAGACCCATTCCAAACAAAGTCCTGACTCTACAGAACTGAAAAAAAAAAGTTAAGAAAATAATAGATGGAGCCAGACAAGATTCAAGATTCATAAAATGAAATTAACAGCCTGTGCCAATATTCAAGAGGAAATCAGAGGTTTTTTTAAAAAAATCAGTGGGCATATGGCTTGGAGACATATGGCATATAATTTTTGACTAGACATCCTGGAAAAGGAAACAAATTGTGCAACTCTCAGGACATGTTTCTCTAATTTCAATGAAATATATAGATATGGAAGCAAAAGGTTTAAGTGATTTTACTAAACTGCTCATGAAGAAAATATTTTCTCTTAATGAATTTTGATCATTTTTCCTCAGACTCTATAAACTTTGAAAGTAGGTGGTATTTTTATGCTGAATACAGTAAATAAAGGAGTAACTTGGATTTTCTCCTTGAGTAACAGACTGGAAGCCAGATGCTTCTGGGAGGTCCAGCTTCAAGGTCTTCTGATAAGCAAGAAAGATCCAGCTTTACACAATTTTTCCACTTTACCTTCACTTCTGCCTCTCTAGCTGGAATAATCTCAAAATATGTTATTAGGTGTAAAGTGATGTTCTTTTTTTTTTAAAAAAAAAAAGAATCTCAAAATAGATCTATATTTTAATGTTAACCTAGAAATTAATTTCATCACATTGTCTTTGGGGAAATATCTGCTTCCAAAAGTCAGTGTGTTGTGAAAGCAGTAAACTATCTCTACTACAATACTTGTAAACCTCACTAAACAAAAATAACTCCAGATACTCCAATGTATTAGACCTCTTTGTCCTTATATATTCCTAAATAGCAAAAAAATTGTTGAAAATGACAGAATTGTTAAAAGGAAACTTAATTATCTTTGGATAGTAGCAAATTTATTTCAGCCCAATTGCTAAAGTAATAAAAATGAAATTATACCTCATTATCATCTTTAACACATTAGATATAATCATGAATTTCTATGTTATTAGAATGCTTTCTTTCTATCATCTTCACTTAAGTAAAACCCAGAGGATTGCAAAGCATAAGTTGTTCTCCATCCTTGTAGTGAAATAATATTTCTGATAATTGTTTGATTCAACAAATTCTTAGCAAATTTTTGCATTATAATGTGCATGATTTTTTTTATCCCACTAATTAAGGATCAGAAAGTATTATGCATCAGAAAGCTGGGCTAGGGCTGGTAAAAGGTGAATTGATACCTTTGAGCTGTGGTGCTAGAAAAGAGTATTGAATGTATCATGAGCTGCTAGGAGAACAAACAGGCTTGTCCTGGAGAGGATGAAAACAAGATTCTCCTTGTAGGCAAGGATTCTGAGGCTTTGTCTGACGTAATTTGGACATGTTGCAAGGAGGCACCAGTCCTTGGAGAAGGACATCATGTTTTGGAGGGTGGAGGGACAGCTCAAGAGAGAAAGACCTTAAATGAGAAGGATTCACTCAGTTACTGGAGTAATGGTGGTAGGTGTGTCAGAGACAATAAAGCTGGCTCAGAATCTGTTCATTGAAACAAGTCAATTGTTATTCTGTCAATTCCTGGGCTCTTATTTTTTGCCAGTGCCTTCTATGCAGCTTCCACTTCGTCCTTCATTACCACTGGCTTGTTTTTATAGGATACGTTCTGAAAGTTTTCAGTATCAGTCAGGTCTTTTTGGTAGAGTAATTCTCTGTATTCCTTCTATCTTTTTTCGATACTTTCTGTGTCAATCAATATTGCCCACAGCATCTTTCAATATTGTGACTCAAGGCTTAAATTTATTTTTCAGTTCTCTCAGCTTGAAAAATGCAGAGCAAGTTTCTTCTCTTTTTATTCTCCAATTAAAGATCTCTGCACATTCTATTGTAATATTTTTTGTTATCTCGAGCTACCCTTTGAAACTTAACATCAAGAAAACAAAGATTGTCATCACTGGGCTGATTAGCAGCATCATGATAGATGGTGAAGAGATTGAGATTGTTAACAGCTTTAGTTTGCTTGGCTCTGCAATCAACACTCTTGATACCAGCAGCCTGAAAATCAAAGGACAAATTTCATTGGGAAAGTTGGCTGTCAGCAACCTCTCCAGAATATTGAAGAGTAACAATGTCATCCTAGAGACTAAGGTGCACCTTATCCAAGCCATAATCTTTATAATTAAGTATTTTCTATGCATCAGAGAGCTACACAATTACCAAGGATGATAGAAGAAGAATCAATGCTTTTGAATTGTGGTGCTGGATAAGACTATTGAACCACCAAGAAAACAAATAGGTCTGTCTTTAAGAGAGTGAAACCAGGCTTCTCAAGAATTTGTAGCTCTGTCTCACATACTTTGAACTTATTGTGAGGAGGGTACAGTCCTTGGAGTATGACATTATGCTTGGAAGAGTGGAGGGACAACACAAGAGAGAAAGATCCTGGATGAGATTGAGTAACTCAGTCACTGGCATAATACTGGGTAAATGTGTTACAGACAATGAAATTTGCTCAAGATAGAGCAGGGTTCAGAGTTGTTTACATGTCACTATGTGTCTCAAGTGACTCAATGACCCCAAAAAGCAACACAATAATATCAGGTGATTATGAATAATATATTTTCAATAATTTATGAAGAGTATAAAAATGTGTTATAGGAGAGATCTGAAATCCTACTAAATAACTTTCTAATTTGGCTCCATCTTTTTGCTAGCTGTGAGTCTTTGGGAAATCGCTTAACTGCTACTTATTGTGAGGTTTTGTACCTTTAATAGATATGATAATAATAGCTTTTTGTCATGACTGCTATGAGAATAAGGAAAACACCAAATCGTTATTGTCTAGTAGACTCAACTAAAAACAACTATATAATAACAATAGAGAGTTCTGGTGGACTAGTGACAAGAAGCTGCTCTGCAATCCTGAAGGCACGTGGTTCAAATCCACCAGCTTCTCTGCAGGAGAAGAATGGGCAATCAATATCCTTCCATAAGAGTAATTGCCTCTGAAAATCCACTGGAGGGTCTGTTCTGACTCTACTGTAAACAACAATATGTAAGAACTACATAATTGAACTCTACAGCAGAGTTTATAAGGCTGAACACCTTTATCACATCTTTCAAACCGCTGATCTTTGATTAGCAAGGATGTACTTAACTGTACTATTATCAGAGTTCCTTCAGTGGTGAGGTAAAATATACATAGCACCTTCAACTCCAGAACCAAAGGTACTGCTGTCAAGTCAATTTTAATTCATAGTGACTTTCACTGAGTTTTCCAGCCTGTAACTCTCACAAGCGGAGATTACCCACCTGCCTCCTCTGGAGCAAATACAGGATTTGAATCATCAGCCTTTCAATTATCAGGCTAACTAGTTCAGTATTAAACCACTAGAGCTCTTTCCCATAGCATCTAGCTCAGAATAACCTCCCAGGAACATTGTGTCATATAAAAATAACAATAGTTTATAAAGGAGTTTCTGATAGGTGATAGTTAAATTACTACATGTTGTTCATCCCCTCCTCACTTGTGATGGCCTCATTTGTGCTTTTTTTTACTCTTTCATCCTATTATACATATTCTCTTACTGGTTCTCCTTGTTTTTGAAAAAAGCTGATTATTTTCATTTACTGTTGGAATTTTCTCGCTAGTTCTTCAAATGATTTTGGTCTTTCTTTCAGGTTCCTGGAATCATGCCTTAATAGGTTGACCCAGATTTTTCAACTCAGCTTATTTATCCACAAAAAAACCAACCAACCAAACAAACAAAAAACCCCAAACTTGTTTTGGCTGGTCTTTACTGTCCTCATACAGCTAAATATGCAAAAGAAACGGAGTCTACTCATGGACCCAGGTATCAAGGCAAAACAGAATTTAAAATTAAGGAGCTGATAAATATCTGAAGTCCTATAATTTCAGTGTCCAAACTCAAAGTGGACCCTCCAAAAAGGAGCAAAAAATGGCAGAACAGAATGGACCAGGGGATGGACAAGGAGACAGTCCAGGGCTGCAGGCTGCGGAGCAGAGGATAGACACAACGGCGCCTGCAGATTCCAACAAGAAACTTCCTGAAAAGGACCCTGATTGATTCTAACACTTATTTCTATTGAAACAGACTATTATGCTGAGTGAAATATCTCAGTCACAAAAGGACAAATACTGTATGGTGCCACTGTTGTAGAATGAAGCTGACATCCAGGTGGGGGTAATACTGAGAAAAACTGGATAAATCATGTTTACTGCATTGAAGCCAATGAGGGAGAGAATAGTTTAAAAGTAATATATTTTAGGGCATTATGATTATCATAAGAGTTCGGAATGAGGGTTGCAGAGTGGAGTATACTCGGAGTGGGGGACGTGGGTATTGTATACCAATCAAGGAGGTTTTTTCTCTTGCTTTTCAAGGAGAAGAGCAAACTGGGGATGGGGGTGGGGTGGGCAGGGAGAAAAGTGCAACGATGAATAAATGGAAATCCAAAATCTCTGTAAATGTTCATTGAAATTAATAAAAAAAAACCAAAACAAATCCAACAGACTATTATTAGCAAAAGCTACCAAGTGTTTTATACATGTTGTTATTTCCCACTCCCTGTCACTGAATAGGAGCCGACTCAGAGCAAAACTCCTGTAGGTTTCTGAGGCTATCAATCAGGAGATTGTGTATACCTAGCTCTCTCACTTTTTAAAAAATTTATTTTAATGAACATTTACAGAGATTTTGGATTTCCATTCACTCTATCTCTCTCATTTTGAGTCTCTGTTGAATTGAAATTGCCAGAGAGCCAAGGCTTTTTTGTTAACCACACAACCCCCTACAGACTAGGCCACCAAATCTCCTTTTTTTTTTCAATAATTTCCACAGCAATTCATGCAGTGGACATCATCAGAATTTTGAAGACAAAGAAAGAGAGAATCAGAAGATACAGAAAATAAGTAAGAGATTTAACAGCAAAACTAAGTTTGACCTGAGTTCAGACCCTTTAGTCTGCTGACATACTGATTTCATGAATGTAAAGTGGGACTAAAATTTGAATTCAAAGTCTTCTTTATACATTATTTTTGTTTTCTTTTTATTGGTCTTGAAATATTTAGGAATTATTTTTATTTTAGATATGAGAAAATTAGACCTTTGAAACATTTGTTTGCCTAAATTAAAAACTCATATGTTTAAGAGACAACATAGTAAAATAACTCTCAATTCTTTACTCAGTGTTTCTTTTCCTATGCTGAGCATTTGGCACCTATATTTATTTGTACATTACCTATGAATACTGTTAAATATTTAGAAGGAATGGGTGACTTAAACGTCTCTTGAGAATATCTTCACTAGATTATATGATGTTCACAAAAATAGGGGTTTTTTAAACCACATTTCTGCACAGTTTTGTTTCACACGCCCCTGTGTCCCTCACTAAACTTCTCATGACAGGCCTTCTGTGATTTGCCTCATCTGTCACCATTTTAAAAGCCTGTCAGTTGTAAATCACCGAAGACTAAGATATTTGGGCAGAAATGATCATCTGTTTCTTTGCACCTGCACACACTGCCCTTTTCCAAGGTAGATCACATTGGCACATCAGTGTTTGAGTGCCCTCTCTATCAAACATGTCTGTGACCTGTTTGCATTCTTATTATATCTAGCATGTGAGAAGAAAAGAGCAAGGTTATATTTTAAAAATATACAAGCTATAAACCAAAATCCCATATGGAAGTAAATATAGGGTTATTTAGAAGTTTGGTGAGCAAAAAAAAAAAAAAATGACCACATTTTAAATTGATCATTTTATTTTATAGTTAAGTGTAATGCTAACATTATGCTAAGTATATTCTGAATAATAAAGGGTCTTCCAGGGTTGTCTCTCCTGCATTGTCCCTCTATGCTTCCAACCATGATGTTCTTCTCCAATGACTAGTCCCTCTTGCACACTTTTTGAGACAAAGTTTCAAAATCCTTGCTTCCAAGGAATCGCCTGATTTCATCCTCTCTAGGACAGACCTGTTTTCTCTTGGCAGTGTGTGATATGTTCAATACTTTTCTCCAGCCCCACAACTTATAGGCATTAATTCTTCTTCCATCATCCTTAGTCATTGTCCAGCTTTCTGATGCATAACAAATAATTGTAAAGACCACAGCGTGTGTCAGGCGCACCTTAGTGTGTAGACAGATGTCATTACTCTTTAGCATTCTAGAGAGGTCCCTAAAAGCAGATTTTCCTAACGGAATTTGTCTTTTGATTTCTTGACTGCTGGTGCCAAGAGTGTTGATTGTGAAACCAGGCAAGCTGAAATTGTTAACGTCAATCTCTTCTCGATCATCCATCATGGTGTTACCAGTTGGTCCGGTGTTGAAAATCATTGTTTTCTTGATGTTGAACTTCAATCCATATGAAGATTAGAGTCCTTGACATTCTGCCGCAAATGTTTCACGTACTCTTCAGTTTTGGCAAACAAGATTGTTTCATCTGCAATAGCATAGGGTGCTGATGAATCTTCCTCCTATTCTGATGCCACTTTTCTCTTCAGAGGCTTGAAAGTAGTACATTTGATTGTAATCTTTGTCTACCCTATCCTGTGTCATCCTCATTATGTTTTAGACCCTTGAGCTTATTGCTACAGTGACTTTGCCAATCTTTCTACAGTCATCATGTCAGACCATTAATTGTTGGTCTTTCTTTCACCAACCCTTCATCTTTGCTAGCATATCACTTTGCAAATAATAGCCTCTCCTAGCAATATGTTTAAAGCATGAGAGATGAAGTTTCACCATCCTTGCCTCCATACTCTGGCTGCATCTTTTCCGAAAAATATTTGTTTTTTCTTTTGGCAGTCATGGGATATTCAGTAGCCTTCTCTAACATTACAATTCAAAGATACAAATTATATTTCTGTCATCCCTATTCATTTTCCAGTATATATATATATAATTTCTTATAACTGGAGCAATAGACAATATAATGATAAATAGAAAAAAGACTGAAGTTGTCAATTATTTAGGTGCATCCACAATCAGTGCATATGGAAGCAGTAGTTAAGAAATCAAAATATGTATTCCACTGAGAAAATCCGCTGTCAAGGATCTCTCAAGAGTGTTAAGAGCGAGGATATCAATTTAAGGAATGAGATATGCCTGATGAAAGCCATGGCATTTTCAATTACTTCCTGTGAATTTAAAAGTTATACAACAAATAAGGAAGATTGAAAAATTATCACTGCTTTTGAATTGTGTTATTGGCAAAGAGTACTGAATATCCAATGGACTGCCAAAAGAACAAAACTACCTTGGAGAAATTCTCACATATTTGGAACATTTAATCAGGAGGGGCTAATACTTGGAGAAATACATCATGCAGGGAAAAGATAGAGGGTCAGTGAAAAAAAGGACAATACTCAATGAGATAGACAATAGTGGCTGTACAAATGGATGGCAGAGATCTTGAGCACGGTACAGGACAGGGCAGGGTTTAGATCTGTTGACAGTAGTTGACTCTACAGCAACCAAAAAAACAACAACAAATATATATGTAAAATGTAATAGTCCCGAAATAAAATTATATACTGCAGCATGCTGCTGTTGTTGCTGTTGTTATGTGCCATAAAGTCAGCTGTGACTCCTAGTGACCACATGTACAACAGCCCTGAACTCTGCCCTATTCTGAGTCAATCTCACTGTCTCTGACACACCTACCCACATTACCCCAGTTACCACATCAATCCGTCTTGTATGGGGTCTTCCTCTCCTCTATTGTCTCTCCACCTTACCAAGCATGATATCCTTTTCCAAGAGCTAGTCGCTCCTGGCAACACACCCAAATTATGTGGGACAGAGCTTCAAAATCCTTGCCTCTGAGGAGCAGCTTGGTTTCACCATATCCAGGACAAATCTGTTTGTTCTCTTGGTAGTTCATGGTATGTTCACTACTCTTCTCCAGCACCGCAATTCAAAGGCATCATTTCTTCGTCTATATTTTGATGACTAAGGTACATATTACCCAAAGCCATGCTATGTCTAGTATATTTGTACACATGCACAAGGCATACAATTGGTGAAGCATTGAAATATTTGAACTACGGAATTAGAAACAAATATTGAATATGATCTGTATTGCCCAAGGGGGTGGGGGGCGTGTGTGCGCAAATCTGTCTTGGTAGAATTGCAGGCAGAATGTAATTTAGATGAGAAAATGGCAAAACTGTGTTTTACAGGCTTTGGACATTTCATCAGGGGACCCCTGATCCTGGAATAGGATATGATGATTGATAAAATAAAGTCAAATAAAAAGAATATTTTTAATCAGATGGATTGATAAAGTAGCTACAATAATTATTTAAAACATAGCACTAATTAGGGATATTGGGTCTGACATGATAGTGCTTTATTCTATTGTAATCAGGGTTGCTATGAGTCTGAAACCGATTAGGCTATGCCTAATAAAACAGCATATTAGCTTGGCATATATTGTATTCTATTACATGAAGACTAAAGTGTGCCTGATTTGGACCATAGTCTTTTCAATGATTTGCTATGTATTTGACACTTGGACAATTAATAACAATGAGAGAAAAAGAATTGATGCCTTTGAGTTGTAATGCTAGAGAAAATACTGAATATCCAATAGACTGCGAAAAGAACAAACAGATATGTGTGGCTAGAGTACTTTTAGAGGCAAGGATGGCAAAGGTTTGTCTTACACACTTCGGTCACATTGCTAGGTGAGACTATTTCTTAGAGAGGTCATTATGCTTGGAAATGTGTAGAGGAAGCAAAACAGAGGAAGACTCTTAATGAAATGGATTGACGCTGTGCCTACAGCAATCAGTTGAAGTGTGTCAGAGATAATGAGAATGGTACAAGATAGGATATGTTACAGATCTGTCATTCATAGCGTCACTATGAGTTGTACTTAACTTGATGGTACTTAACAACAACAACAACATTGCATGCCCATTTTGTATAATTGCTGATGATGTTTTGCACTACTTTGTGTACTTTACTATCATCTGTATCTTTCTTGTTAGTGAGTTGTCTGTTCAAATATTTAGCCCATTCTTTATTGTTTCCATATTATTGAAATTTTGAAAACCATATACATTCTGAGCTCTAGAGAAAGTCTGCAGAAAAGTCTAGTGAATCTATGGAAAGTCACACTACCAGTCCAAAGGCTTTTCCTCTCTGGTAGTTGAATACATCAATGGTTCTGTGTTAGAAAAGAAAATTCTTCCCTTGTGGGTTTTACCACCCAGAAAAGCCAATGGAGTATCATCTGAGTTGGTTCTGACCAGATGGCAGTGAGTTTTTCGTATTCCAAACACCAGTCTTTTATCAGTATTTTACATATACTTTCCCTCCAATACAATCTTTGTATTATTAATCTAGTAAAAGTGTTTTATTTCAAAATTTATATTAATTTTTAAAAATATATTAACTTGGATAAAATTCCATTTACGTGTGTGTGTGTAATCTTTTTTATGTCTATGGCCTATTTGAAAGCTGTAAAATGACTAAAGAAGACAGAAGAAAGATAAATACCCATGAGTTGTGGCAAAGAGTACTGACTATCTCATAGATGAACAAAAGAACAAATATGTCTTGGAGAAAGTGTACTCATACATTTTTTACCCTACATAAAGATAATGATTGGCATATTATTTGGAAGAACCAGTCCTTGAAAAACTTCACCAGGCTGGAAAATGTGGATGGTCATAGAAAGATAGAAAGAACCTTATCAAGATCAGTTGACACAGTGATTGGAACAATGGGTTCAAATATATCAGAAATTATGAAGATGGCGTAGGATAAGCCAACATTCAGATCCATTGTTCATGGGTCACTCTGAGCTGTATTCACATCTCAGCTCATATCAACAACAAAAGCGACCTAACAAATCTTTAATATCTAAGACATCAAATATTTGCTTTGCTGTTTTCTCCTTAAAGTTTTAATTTTTAAGTTTCAATTTATGCCTATGATTTATATCTGGTTAAACAGTGTATGATGTGAGATATAGGGGTCTTAATTCATTTTCTGTGTGTGAGTTCCCAAAGATGTATTTTTATTCTTTATTGTACTTTCACAGTTCAATGAATTGAAAAGCATAGTGATAAGCAAAACTGTCAGTCACAAAAGTTTGATATACTCTGATTCCATTGATAAGACATTTTGTATAAGATAAAATTATAGCCACAGAAATATCATCAGTACTTTCCAGTTGTTGGGTGTCTGCAGATTGATTGCAAAGGGACAATGGAAACATTTTGAGGCAATATATTTTTCTTTTATATTCATTGTTTAAATTTCATGATTTTATACCCTTGTTAATATTGAGGTATACTCTTAACTTATCTGTATTTTCCTCTATATACATTTTTCTGCAGCATTTTTATAGTGCAAGAAGTGTTTGTTTTCAAATAACTTTTAATGATGCTATATAAATTTTGAACTTTTCCATGAGAAAATCAGTCTATTCAACTGAGAAAAGTAAAAAAATAGAAACAATAACAATTTCTTGAACAAAGTAATTTAAGATTGAAAATATAGACTCCATGTTGAATTATTATTGTTATTATTTTTTTAATGATTTGTTGTGATTTGACTCAAAGTTTGATTTCAAGCTATAAAAAATGTACAAATTGTTTAATGGAATACCAATTGCTCTGTAAATTATTACTTCTCAGTAATTATTTGTTGTTGTTGTTGTTGTTATGTGCCGTCGAGGCGTTTGCGACTCATAGCGACCCTACTTACAACAGCCCTAAACCCTGCTCTCTCCTGTGCCAATCGCATTGCCTCTGACACACCCATCCTGATTATCCCAGTCACTGAATCGATCCACCTCAGAGAGGGTCTTCCCCTCCTGCACTGTCCTCCACTCTACCCAGCATGATGTCCCTCTCCAAGGACCTGTCTCTCCTTGCAACATGTCCAAAGTATGTCAGAAGAAGCTCCAGAATCTTTGCCTCCAAGGAGTAACCTGGTTTAACACTCTCTAGGATGAATCTGTTTGTTTTCTTGGCAGTCCATGGTACATTCAATACTCTTCTCCAGCACCACAGCTCAAAGGCATCAATTCTCCCTCTGTCTTCCCTAGTCGTTGTCCAGCTCTCTGATGCATAACAAGTGATTGCAAATACCATGGCCTGTATCAGGCGCACCTTCGTCTCCAAAGAGACATCGTTGCTGTTGAGTACTTTAGAGAGGTCCCTAACAGCAGACTTTCCCATCGCAATACGTTTTCTTTTTCATTTCCTGGCTGCTGGTGCCAAGAGTGTTGACCATGGAGCTGAGCAGACTGAAGCTGTGAAAAATCTCAATCTCTTCACCATCCATCCTAATGCTACTAATTGGTCCAGTGGTGAGAATCTCTGTCTTCTTGACATTGAGCCTGAGTCCATACTTAAGGCTGTAGTCCTTGACCCTCTGCAGTAACAAGCAAAAAAACCCCAACCTCTTGAAACTCAATATAATCCAATTAATACTTAGAAGTATTTCACAACATTCTTTCTATATTTTACAAAAGATGTTATGAAATTTATCAATACTCATATGGAAAGGTACTAATACCTTTAGTGATCAGATAAGTGTAAAATAAAACTAGGATACACCATTAAACTACAAATCAATTGACTAATATAAAAAGATTGAACAATATGATGTTTGCTAAGAGTTTAGACTATGACTCTTCATCTTCTCCAAAAATGCTGCTGATTTTCAATATGTTACAATTAAAAATTGTGTGCAGGTGTTTCTCCTCTCTCTTTTTTTTTGTGAATTCCCATCTGGGCCTTATCTCTAATATCATAGCTAACCATATTCCTCTGTTGTTTTTAGGGATTTTGAAGGTTAATTCCTAGATTCTTAATTTTGGAGCTTTACTACACCCTGTCCACCATGGATGACACTTTTGGCATTTGAAACACTATTATTATAAATTGTTATAGATTGTAGCATCACAGCTCACAAAGTACACCAGAGGAGGAGAGTAAAGTTAAACTACTCTATTAACATGATTTACTAGGACATGTGTCAACTAGCAGATGTAGCACTGTACATGCTTACATGAAAGGGATGACTGAAGAAGAATTGATGCCCATGAGTGATTATTTTGCAGAGGAGTACTGAATATGCCATTAACTGCCAAAAGAATGGATAGATATGTCTCAGGAAAATTGCAGTCAGAATGTTCCTTGGAGGCAAAGATAATTAAGCTTCATCTCTCATACTTTGGACTTGTTACTAGAAGAAGATACTCCTTGGAGAAGGACATAATGCTTGGAAAGGTGGAAGGTCAGCAAAAGAGATGAATACCTCCATATGAGACAGATTAACAATGGTGACTGCAGCAATGAGCTCCAGTTTGTCAGAGATGATAGGGATAGCATAGAATAGGACCAGGTTCAGGTCTGTTGTTCATAAAGTAACTTTAAGTAATGCTCAACCTCTTGGTACCAAACAACAAAATAATTAAAATATTTTAGCTAATATTTACTGTACAACAGCATCTTCTTTGTATTTCTTTGATTGCATGTAAAATATAACATGTTTTCATGTGTTTATTTTTGTTCTTTCTAAGGTCTACTGATTTCTATCTTAATCATAATTGTTTTTACTTAACAAAAAGTTATTTTTAATATAAAAGTATGTGAAAAAAGACACATGAAGAAATGCTCAAAATCACTGGCAATAAGGGAGATACAAATAAAAACCACAATGAGATACCATTTCATCTCATCAGTAGTGGCCATGTTTAATAGGGCAGCAAGCAATTAACGTTGGAGAGGATGTGAAGAGGCAGAAGCTCTCAGACACTATTGGTGGGATTATAAAATGATGCAACCTCTCTGGAAAACAGTTGAGTGTTCCCTCAAAAAGTTGAACAAAGAAACTCCGTTGTGACCCAGCTCTTCCACTATTAGGAGTATGTAAACAGATTTGTGTACCTATGTTCATAGGAGCATTATTCATCATCACAAGAAAATGGAAACAGCTAAATGTCCAACCACGATCAAATGGATTGAGAAATTGTGGTACAATCATACAATGGAATAGTATGCAGTACTCATGAGTAATGACATTGAAAAATACCTTTTGAGGCAGGAGTGTCATCCATTTCCTAAATAACATGCCTATGAAAACTCTATGAATGTTAATAAATGTTGACAGTTGTGGAGGGGCTTCAGGCCTATTGTTCATAGTATCACAATGAGTCATGCTGGACTTGAAGGCAATTGACAACTACGTAACTTGGGTGAGGCTAGAGAACATTATGTATGCTAAGTGAACTGAAGCAATCTCAAAATGACAAATACTGTGTAAGACCATTATTTTAAAAATAGAAGGATAAGTAGTCAAACATGTATGGGAATTCAAGGAGGGGAAGGGTAGGAGCAGGGGGTGAGGATAAGTAGAAATGAAAGTGCAGGGTTACACAGTTTGGTGGGTGGAGAGTGGGGTAAGGAAATGGGAAGAATCTGGGTGAAAAGACAGGGTAATGATGGGCAAGGTCCAATGGTGATTGATTTTATAAAACATAATGCATGAAAACAATTGTATGAAACAATATGTGAATAAAGAATAATGTGAAACACGACGTATACAAGTTTGTAAGCAAACAAACAAAAAAAGCAGCAGGAAATCTTAGAAGTAATGTGAAGGCATTTGGTACGGGGACAGGAACACAGGTTCTCAATAAATAACTTTTAGAATTGTCAGATCTACAGGGAGGAAAAAAATAGTAAATAAGAGCCAGCCAGTCAGATTCCTCACTGTCAAAGAAAAAAGATACAATAAAGAAAGATAGAAGTCTAGAATATGTTCTATGGTGTTGGATTAAGGTTGAAAATGCTGGAGACTAAGTTGCACCTGATCTTGGCTATAGTCTTCACAATTTTGTGATATGAATTGGAGAGTTGGACAGTGACTAGGGATGATAGAAAGAGAATTGATGCCTTCGAGCTGTATTGCTGGAGAAGAGTGTTAAATATACCATGGACTGCTAGGAGAACAAACAGGTTTGTCCTGGAGGGGGTGAAGTCAGAATGCTCCTTGGAGTCGAGGATTCTGAGGCTTCGTCTAACATACTTTGGGCATCCTTGCAACATGCAAGGAGGGACTGGTCCTTGGAGACGGACATCATATTTGGAGAGTGGAGGAACGGCACAGGAGAGGAAGACCCTCAATGAGATGGATCAATCCTGTGATTGGGGTGGTGGGAGTAAGTGTGTCGAAGACGGCAAAGTTGGCACAGGATACAGCGGCATTTAGGGCTCTCTTGTACATAGGGTCGCTATGAGTCACAAGCAACTCGATGGCACATAACAACAACAACATTTAATTATCGTTTTAATATATATACATAAATGAATATTGTTCACAAAATTTGCTTGCCGAAAACAAAAATCTCATGCAGATACTGATGAAGCACAAAGACTGTATTATTTAAGATGTATTATTACATTTCAAGCAAGCAGGGTTGTGTCATCTGCATAACGCAGGTTGTTGATGAATCTTCCACCAATCCTGATGTCACATTCCCCCTCGTACAGCCCAACGTCCTGGGTGCTCTGTTCTGCATACAGATTGAAAAGGTATGGAGACAGAATATATCCTTGACGGACCCTCTTCTCAATTTTGAACCATGTAGTGTCTCCTTGCTCTGTTCTGACAACTGTCTCTTGGCCCTTGGGTTTATAGGTTTTGCATAAGTGCAACCAAATGTCTGGGATTCCCTTTCTTCTCAGTCAGCCACAGCTTGTGATCCACAGTCAAAAGCCTTTGCATAGTCAGTGAAGCACAGATAGACATTACTCTGGTGCTTTCTGCCAAGATCCACCTAAAATAGCTATAATATCTCTAGTGCCACAACCTCTTCTAAACCAGCCTGCACATCTATCAGTTCTCTGTTCACGTGTTGCTCCGGTTGTTTTTAATCACTTTCAGCAGAATCTTGCTTGCATGTGATATTAATGTGGTGCTGGAAAAGATTGTTGAATATCCCATGGACTGCAAGAGCAAACAGATTTGTCCTGGAGAGGGTGAAGCCAAGCTGCTACTTGGAGTCAAGGATTCTGAAACTTCATCTGACATACTTTGGGCATGTTGCAAGGAGGGACCAGTCCTTGAAGAGGAACACCATGTTTGGGAAATTGGAGGGACAGCACAGGAGAGAAAGACCCTGATAAGATGGATCGGTTGAGTTATTGGGGTAGTGGGAGTAGGTGTATCAGAGACAATGAGGTTAACACAGGATAGAGCAGGGTTTAGGGCTCTTGTACATAGGGTCCCTATGAGTTGCAAGCAACTCTAAGGCACATTACAACAGCAACAACAACATCATTACATTTCAACATAAAAAAACAAAATTTCTCACAGCTGGACCAATAACATAATGATAGAGAAAAGAATTAAATTGTCAAGGATTCTATTTTATTTAAACCCATAATCAATGGTTGTAGAAGCAGCAGTCATGATACCAAATAATATATTGCATTAGACAAATCTCAGCCAAGATGCTCTTAAAGTGTCAAAAGAAAAAGTATGTCACTTTAAAGACTATGGTACATCTGACACAAGTCATGATAGTTTCACTTATCGCTTACATGGGGAAGTTAGAAAATTAATAAGGATAACTGAAGAAGTCCCTAAATGAGATGGGTAGGCATAGTGATTGCCAAAATGGACTTAAAGCACAGTCAAGTTTGTGAGAATATTATAATATTAGTCACGGTTTTGTTCTTGTGTACACAGGGTTGCTATGAATTAGAGGTAATTTTACTACATCTAACAATAATAACAATGCATATGTAAAATGATGAATATAAGGTAGCATAAAAATATATGCCTGTGTGAAATAATATGTGCTTTTATTTTTAGTTCTATCCATTTTAAGATGCTTGAATCAGTGATATGCAATCTCAATGTTGTTTGGTGTCTTTCAGGCGATTACAACTTATTGTGATTCTGTGACCAACTGATCTGAACCCTGCCCTATGCCATTCTATCCTTGACATACTCCATCCTTTTGATCCAGTCACTATCAATCCATCTTTTTGATAAGATATGATCTCACAAAGGCTAAAACTAGAATAATCTAATCAAGAAAATATCATGATAACTTTTTTATATAATCTTGCTATATTATGGTATATTTAAAAACTTAGTTCATTCTGATATAAATAAATTGTTATAACAATAAATAAAAGAGAGAGGAGGTACAAATCATTTTTATAGAACTTTATAGATAATAAAGATAGAAGGAACACGGGAAATGGCAAATCACTATTAGACATCAGAGTAATAATTTTTGCAGATATTATCTGCTGATGAAAGACAGATTTTATGATAGAACTTATGGGGTGAATCTTTAAAAACAAGTATAATAATTATGCAGCCTTAAATCGTGTACCCCAAAATATTTATTAACACAACTGTGATCGTAAACATATGAAGACAAACATTTTTATGTTTTTCCATCTAGCAATTGGACCTTAATTGGTCTTCTTTGAAAGACGAATAGATTTAGTGACCTGCCTCTAGTGATTACAGTTGTTGTTATTGTCCACTATGCAACCGGACCAACTCATAGTAGGCTCTCCAGTATGCTTTCACAGGCAGCAAATCGGACAGGAGGAGATTGCCCAGCCTTCCTTAATGAAGCAGCTGGTGGATTCAAACTGTATGTCTTTGGGATTGCAACACAGTTTCTTAACACTAGGTCGCCAGAGCTATTTAAAGAAAGTAGTAGGGAAAGGAAAAATTAAAAAAAGCAACTTTCTAGATGTCACTTTAAATTCATTATTTTTAGATTAGCTATACTCGTAACAACTCCCAACATAAACTGTTCTAATTACCTAATACTGTCATAAGTCATATAACATTTATAAATGACTTTAAAATTCATAACTTTATTTAATTAGACTTTGGAACCTAAAATTCCAAATCAAGTAATCAGCTCTAAAACAAGGTCATTTCTTAATGATAATGGAAAAGAGATAATGGCATCAGGGATATTATTATTGATTCAGTTCGATCTTGGCTGAAAGCAAAGAATATCAGAAAGATCTTTTCTATATTTTTATGTCTATGTTTGCATATGACTATGCAAAGACACTTGACTGTGTGGATCAAGACAAATAATGGCTAATATTGAGAAGAATGGAAATACCAAAGCATTGTGCTCTGGTGAAATCGATACCTAGATTAAGAAGTTGTGGTCTGAACAGACCAAAGTAATATGCAGTTTTGTTTTTAAATTTTATTTGACTAATTTTAATGAACATTTACAAAGATTTTGGATTTCCATTCATTCATTGTTACACTTTTTTCTCCCCTCCCCCCAAGTTTGCACCTCTCTTCGAAAAGCAAAAGATAAACTCCTTCACTGGTATATAATAACACTCACCCTCTCCCCCCTCCCCCCTCCCCCGACGTCCCTGCGGCCAGTCCCGAATACACTCCACTATGCAACCTTAATTCCGGAATACTGCGATGACCATAATACCCTATTATATATCGCTTTTAAACTGTTCTCTCCCTCATCCGTTTCAATGTAGTATACAAAATCTATCCAGTTTTTCACTGCATGGTTCAAAATTGGAAGGGTGTAAGCCAGGAATGTGTCCTGTCTCCGCACCTTTTCAGCCTGTATGCAGAGCAGATTATCCAGGCAGCTGGACTCTATGAGGAGAATTGTGGCATCAGGATTGGTGGAAGATCTATTAACAATCTGCGTTATGCAGATGACAGAACCCTGCTTGCTGAAACTGAGGAGGACCTCATGCACTTGCTGCAGAGGGTCAAGGAATACAGCCTTCAGTATGAACTGAGGCTCAATGTCGAGAAGACA
>NW_006400049.1:370731-372351 GCF_000299155.1 Elephantulus edwardii | reverse complement strand
TCTGACATACTTTGGGCATGTTGCAAGGAGGGACAGGTCCTTGAAGAGGGATATCATGCTTGGGAGGGTGCAAGGATAGCGCAAGAGGGGAAGACCCTCTATGAGATGGATTGATTCAGTGACTGGGGTAATCGGGATGGGTGTGTCAGAGTCAGTGCCATTGGCACAGGATAGAGCAGGGCTAGGGCTGTTGTACATAGGGTCGTTATGAGTCGCAAACAACTCGAGGGCACATAACAACAACAACAACCACCCCCACCCTGATGTCAGTCCCATTCTACAACAGTGGCACTATGCAGTGTTTGTCTCTTTGTGACTGAGGTATTTTACTCAACATAATATCCTCCAGGGTCACCCATTTGGAATAATATTGCATGAGTTTTTGTTTTTAATTCAGCATAGTATTCCATTGTGTGAATATATCACAGCTTCTCTATCCATTCATATACTGATGGGCACTTATGTTGTGTCTAACGCCTTGTTATTGTGAACAAAGCCGCGATAAGCATGGGTGTGCAGATATCTGCTTGGATGTCAATTATGGTCTCTTTAGGGTATTTTCCCAGTAGTGGAATTACTGGGTCAAATGGTATCTCTATTTGCAACTTTTTGAGAAAGTGCCACACCTCTTTCCACAGTGGTTGCACCATTTTACACTTCCACCAAATAAGATGATTCCAAAAGGTGGTAAATAAGAGTTCCAGTTTCTAAACAACCTCGCCAGCATTTGTTGCTTGCTGTTCTGTTAAATTTTGCTCTTCTGACTAGGGTGAGATGATATCTCATAGTTGTTTTGATTCGCATCTCTCTTAGAGTTAGGGATTTTGAACATTTCTTCATGTGCTTGTTGGCCATCTGAATGTCTTCTTTGGTGAAGTGTCTGTTTATATCCTGTGCCCATTTTTCAGCTGAATTATTTACTTTTATCTGTTGTGGTGCTCAAGTATTTTATAAATTCTAGATATAAGTCCCTTATGTAACATGTCATTACCAAATACATTTTCTAGTCTGTGGCTTCCCTTTATACCCTATTGGAGAAGTTTTTGGATGTGCACAGGCATTCGATTCGTAGAAGGTCCCATTTATTTATTTTATCTTCTACTGGTTGTAGATTTTTCAGAATACTTGGAAGACAGTTTATGTTGTGTATAAGGACTACTAGAGTTTGTCCAAGATTTTCTTTAATGAAGTTTATATCCCTTGCTCATGGATAGGAAGAATCAATATTTTGAAAATGGCAATATTATCAAAGGCAATTTACATGTTCAACGCAATCCCAATATAAATACCAATCCAATTCTTCAACAAGATTTTGTTGTTGTTGTTATGTGCCATCGAGTTCTTTGTGACTCATAGCGACCCTGTGTACAACAGCCCTAAACCCTGCTCTATCCTGTGCCAATCGCATTGCCTCTGACACACCCATCCTGATTATCCCAGTCACTGAATCGATACACTTCAGAGAGGGTCTTCCCCTCCTGCACTGTCCCTCCACTCTACCCAGCATGATGTCCCTCTCCAAGGACCTGTCTCTCCTTGCAACATGTCCAAAGTATGTCAGACGAAGCTCCAGAATCTTTGCGTCCAAGGAGTAGCCTGGATTAACACTCTCTAGGATGA
>NW_006400049.1:357321-357941 GCF_000299155.1 Elephantulus edwardii | reverse complement strand
ATTCTGAAGCTTCGTCTGACATATTTTGGGCATGTTGCAAGGAGCGCCTGGTCCTTGGAGAGGGACATCATGTTTGGCAGAGTGAAGCGGAAGCGAAGGAGAGGAAGACCTTTGGTGAGATGGATCGATTCTGTGCCTGGAGCGGTGGGAATAAGTGCGTTTGTGATGGCTAGGTTGGCAGAGGATAGAACAGCATTTAAAGCTCTTGTACATAGGGTCGCAATGAGTCAGAAGCTACTCGATGGCACATAACAACAACAACAACATTCTTCTAAGTGGTATAGCAATGGTCTGTGCATTGCTGTACAGAGGTAACTCGTGTTTACTGTGATACTTAACACTGTGATATGGATGTGTCAAATATGACAACGGTTACTCATGGTGGGCAGTATTTGGTGGAGCTTCCCAATTAAAACAAGTTTGGAAGCAGGAGTGGCATCCACTTTCGAAATAGCTTGCCTCCAGAAACTCTGTGACCATGGAGAAACAATGAAAATTATACAAGTGTTCAGGTCTTTTATTTACAAGGTCACTATAAATTGTCTTTGGCTCAGTGATTCTTGACAACAACAATATCTTTGCCTGTTTTTGGTACTAGGGTTATGCTTGCTTCATAGAAT
>NW_006400049.1:352560-356312 GCF_000299155.1 Elephantulus edwardii | reverse complement strand
CTTCAGTATGGATTGAGACTCAATATCAAGAAAACAAAGATTCTCACCACTGGGCCAATTGGCAGCATCATAATGGATGGTGAAGAGATTGAGATTGCTCACAGTTTGGGTTTGCGTGGCTGCAGAGTCAACACTCTTGGCACCAGCAGCCAAGAAATTGAAAGGCGTATTGTGATGAAAAAATATGTGGTTAGAGACCTCTCTAAAGTGCTGAAGTGCAAAGATGCCAGGCTGGAGACTAAGGTGCACCTGACACATGCCATGGTCTTTGCAATCACTTGCTAGGCATCAGAGAGCTGGACAATGACTAAGGATGATAGAAAGGGAATTGATGACGTTGAGCTGTGGTATTGGAGAAGGGTATTGGATATACTATGGACTGCTAGGAAAACAAGCAAGTTTGTCCTGGAGAGGGTGAAGCCAGGCTGCTCCTTGGAGGCAAGGATTCTGAAGCTCTGTCTCACATATTTTGGACATGTGGCCAGGAGGGACAAGTCCTTGGAGAAGGCCATCATGCTTGGAAGGGTGGAAGGACAGCATAGAAGAGGACTACCTCGATGAAATGGATTCATTCAGTAACTAGGGTAATGGGATTAGCTGTTTCGGAGAAGGTGAAATTGGCACAGGATAGGGCAGAATTTAGGGCTGTTACACATTTAGATCGCTATAAGTCTCAGGTGACTTGATGGCACATAACGATGACAACAACATAAGGATACAAGGGTGGTGGGGGAGGGTGAAAGCAGAGGGATGGGAATGTACAGGGGGAGGGGGGATTATTCATGGAGTTGTACAATTTGATGGGTGGGAGGTGAGGGAAATTGGAAGAATCTGTTCTCAGAAACAATGTATTAGAATTTTACAAATAAAATAGTATTAAAAAAAACACAAAAAAACCTCAGCTTGGGGAGGGGGAAGGGAAGCAGGTAGGTGAATGAATGAAAATATAAATTTTCTATAAATATTTAAAATAAAATAAATCTATTCAAAAACGATCAAAATTTGAGCTAGGCACATCTCAATTTTTAAAGCAACAGTTTTGCTTTTATATTTTTTCATTAAACTGATTTACTTAAAGCAATATTTTCATTGATTTCTTTACTGTTGCTTTCATGTGCATTGATTTTGGTTTTAAGTAAAATAACATCCTTCACAACTTCAATCTTTTCTTCCATTTACTTCAATGCTGTGTAATGGTCCAGTTGTGAGAATTATTTTTTCTTTATGTTGAGTTGCAAATCATACAGAAGGCTGTAATCTTTAATCTTCATCATTACGTACTTCAAGTAGTCTCTGCTTTCTGCAAACAAAGCTGTCTGTTCATATTTCAGGTTATTAATCCTGATATTGTATTTATCATACTGTTTAGAGAGTTCTGGTGGCATGCAGTCGATAGAAGTTTTCACTAGTAACCAAACCACTGTGTCTTTCTGGCAATTTAAATTCATCATTGGCTCTGCAGTACAAAGATGAACAATCTCATCGCAAGTGATTGACAGCCTCTGAAAACTCACTGGAGACTCAGCTGTGAGTGAGTTCTGACACGATGATATGTAAAGACAACTACAATATATTCCTTAAAGAGCTCTGATAGTGTTACTGTTTTCTTAACCATCCTATAACTGATTCTCTGGTAAGTTTTCAGACTCAGTTAATCTCACAGGAGGAGATTGCCTGTCCTTCCATGGAACAGTAGGTGGTCTTGAATTACCTTCCTTTAGGATTGGAATTCAGCTTCTTGCCAATAAGCCAGCAGAACTCCCTCTGATAGTGTAGTGTGTTACATATTACTGCTAACTCAGAGGACAGCAGTTCAAATCTACCAACTGCTTCACTAAAAGAAAGATGAGAATTTTCTCCCATAAAGATTTACAGCTTCAGAAACCCAACCAAGTTTGCAGTGAGCGTCGACTTTGAGTGAATGTGTTATTGAAAAAGATTCTTGATGTTGTCCTAAATTAAACAAACAAAACCTCTAAATCACTACTTAAGAGTCCGTTCTCACTCAAAGTAACCCTCCATCAGATTTCTAAGGCTATAAATCCTAACCAAAGGAGACCACCTGTCAGTCTCCCTTAGACTGCCTGGTAAATTTGAATAATTGGAAATATATAGCTTTATGGTCTTCCAAATAGCCCATGTGAGTTTCATCATACTGTGTATCAATCATCATACTGAGTTTCGCCTAGTTACTAAAATTTGAGACATTCTGAGTTATTAAAAAATAACTACATTTGATACAACTTCAATACATAAAATGCCATCAAACAAAACAATTTTTAAATAGCATATCTAATATTTCAGTGAAGTAACAGGAATTTTATCACAAATTTACAACTAATTTGAATTAATTTGAGCTTCACTCTTAAACACTATTAAAAGTAACATTTTGTTTTAAGTTCTCTGTAAGAATTCTTTCCAAAACTACCTAATAATATTTTAAAGGATCATTTCCTAGCTTCAAATAAGTTAAAACTTTTTGTTAACTTATGGTGTCCATTCATCTTAAACCTTAAGTCTACAGAATGCACACACTCAACTTGTGAAATAGAATGTTAAACATTTATTAGATTTTTCCTTGAAGCATGAAATTTACATTTGTCTCCAAGATTTTTTAAATTGCCAGTCTTGTTTTGATACAGAAGTTTCACCTTGTTTTCCCCTTTTTTAGTAATATATCATAAGCTTGAATTTTCAATTCAGGCATTTTAGAAAAGCCAATTTATTTCATCTCAGTCAATTGGACACAATGTGTCATCTATTCTCTTTGGATAGGAATTTTTTTTTCTTATCACCTGGTTAATCCTTGGAGGACTAAAATACCAAATTGAAGGAGACACTTCTCAGCGGTATATTCATGTAAATAGTAAACTGTAAGAAGTTTCAGTAAAAAGATACTAAAACTCACTTTGATAAATGTCCTTCCAAAGACAATATATTGACGGATATCTATACATTCACTCACCATTTCCTATACTACATAATCTCTAATTCATATGTAATCACCAAAAAAGACAAATTGTAAAGTAGATAAATATGCTTACCTTTTACTATCCCACATATAAGCTCACATGTATATATATATTTACATTATGAACTCTTCTGAAGAGAATGAAAGTGTTTTATAAGCAAACTCTAAATTATTAATATGTATGGAGCTTTGGTGGCCTAGTGCCAAGAAGCTGCACTGTAACGTCAAAGTGGGTCAAGGCAATTAGTTACTCTGTGGGAGAAGGATGGGCAATCTTCTCCCATGTGATTAACTGCCTCTGAAAACCCCCTGGATGGACAGCTATTGGTTGGTTCTGACTCTATGGTACACAAAAATAATGCTATATATTTTAAACATGTTGTTTGTTGTACATGCCATTGAGTCACTTGTGACTCATAGCAACCCTATGTGCAAGAACCCTAAACCCTGCTCTGTCCTGTGCCAACCTCACTGTGTCCAACACACCTACCCCCACTATCCCAATTACTGAATCAATTCATCTCATTGAGGGTCGTCTTCTCATGCGTTGTTCTTCCACTCTCCCAAACATGATGCTCCTCTTCAAGGACTGGTCTCTCCTTTCATTACGTCCAAAATATGTCAGACAAAGCTTCAGAATCCTTGACTCCAAGGAGCAGCCCGGGTTCACCCTCTCCACGTTGTTATTGTTATGTGCCATCTAGTCGCTTACAACTCATAGTGACACTATGTACAAGAGCCCTAAACACAGTTCTATCCTGTGCCAACCTCGCTGTCTCAA
>NW_006400049.1:335718-350923 GCF_000299155.1 Elephantulus edwardii | reverse complement strand
GCTTCAGGTCCTCTTCATTTTCAGCAAGCAGGATTGTGTCATCTGCATAATGCAGATTGTTGATAAATCGCCCACCAATCTGAAAATAAGCGGGCTTATTAGCAAGGGCGTGAATATTTGGCATACTCTGATTGGAGTAAGGTTCATACAGGAGGAGTTAGAGTCACTTCTTTGTTGCTGAGGTCCTCTCAGGAAGTGAACTCTAGAAAAACAAGCACAAAGGACTTAAGAAGGTGGCCAGACCAAAGATATATATATAACAAATCTTGACTCTTAAAGCTATAGGTCATATTCAATTCCATGACAACAACAGCAACATCTTAATGTTACTTGTAAAATTTTATTTTTCATAAAAAGTAACAGATTTAGTTTCTAAAATAAACTTCTTCTGTTCTTTATCCAACAAAGATGTTAAAGACCAAAATGCACCTGATACAAGTCAATTTCAATTACTCCCTATGAATCCAAAGTTGGACAGTGAGTACAGAAGACTGAAAAATAACCCTGTCTCTTAATTGTAGGGCTCATAAAGATTGTAGAATACACCAATAATGGCCAAAACCCCAAACAAATCGGTCTTGGAAGAAGTGCGCCATAATATTCGTCAGAGATGGTGAAACTCCCATCATTCATACTTTCAGCATGCTGTCAAGGAGCCTGGTTCTTAGGAAAAGAGATCATATTTGGAAAGGAATTTAACAAAAAAAAACCAGCCAGAGTATTTTATTAGTGAACTGATTTTAGTAGTGAATATTTTTTTAACAGGTCTTTCCTTAAAGAGGAAGCACTGTCTTTATGGAGGATTTAAAATGGTTACTCTAAAAACTCATATATTATTATTGTTATTGTTGCTATGTGTCATCGAGTTTCCTGCAAATCATAGCCACCATATGTATAATACATCTGAAGTCTGGCCTATTCTGAGGCAACTTACTGATTCTGACACACCTACTCCCACTGCCCCATTTACTGTGTCAATCCATCTCATCTGGTGTATTCCTCTCTTGTGCTATTTCTCTGCCCTTCCAAGCAGAATTTCCATCTTCAAAGACTCAGCCCTGCTGGCCATGTGCCCAGAGTATATTAGAGGGATATTCAAAAGCCTTGCCACCAAGGAGAAACCTGATTTCACTCTCTCCAAGGTAGACCTCTTTGTTCTCCTGACAGTTCATGGTATATACATGGTTCAACATTCTTTTCCAACATTACAACTTAAAAGCATCAATTCTTCTCTACTTTATTAGTCATTGTCCAGCTCTCTGATGCATAGTAAGTAACTGCAAAGACCATGATCTGGATCAGCACACCTTAGTCTCTAGACTGACGTCATTACACTTTAGCACTTTGGAGAGGCCCCTGACAGCAGACTTCCCCACTGCACTTTGTCTTTTGATTTCCTGATTGTTGGTACCAAGAGTGCTGATTGTGGAGCTGAACAAGCTGAGATTGTTAACAACCTCAATCTCTCAATCTCTTCTCCATCTACTATGATACTGCCAATTGGCCAAGCAGTGGGAATCTTAATCGTCTTCATGTTAAGCTTCAATTCATATTGAAGACTATGATCCTTGACCTTCTGCAGCAAATCCTTCAGGTTCATCTCAGTTTTGGCAAACAAGGTTGTACTGTCTGCTTAATGCAGGTTGTTGATGATTCTTCCTCCAATCTGATGCCACTCTCATCCTCATATGTTGAGTCTCCCAAATGGTGTATTCTACATGTGAATTGAAAAGGTATGGAGACAGAATGCATCCCTGATGTGCTCCTTTCCTGATTTTGAATCATGTGGTGTTTCTTTGCTCTGTTCCAAGGACTACCTCCTTTCCAAGTACAAGTTTTGCATGAGCACACTCAAGTGTTCTGGGATCGGTCTTCATTTTCCTCAAGGTTAGCTACAATATGTTGTGATCCACACAATCAAATGCCTTTGCATAATCAATGAAACACAGATAGACATTTCTCTGGTACCCTTTGCTTTCAGCCAAGATGCATCTGATATTGGCAATAATATCTCTAGTGCCACAGGCTTTTATAAATCCAGCTTGTATTTCTGCTAATTCTCTTGTAATGCACTATTCCGGTAATTTGTGGATAAACTTCTGCAGGAAGTTGTGTGTGTTATTTTAGTGACATTGTTTGATAATTTCCACACTCTGCGCATTCACTTTTTATGGGGACAGGAATGAATAGATATCTTCAAGTCAGTTTGCCAATCAGTTGTCCTCCAGACTTCTTGGTCCAACATAGTGAGCATGTATAGGGTAGCATATATTTAATGAAATATGTCAATTGGTATGCAGTCAATTCCTGAGCCTTATTTATGCCCAATTTTTTGAGAGAAGCTTGAACTTCCTCCTTCATCATCATTGCATCTTGATCATATGTTGTTAAATGAAATTCTTCTTAGTCAGTCAATTATTTTTATATAGTGACTTTGTATACTCTTCTCATCTTCTTTTAATGCTTCTTGAATGATTTAATATTCAGATCTTAGCATCCTTAAGTATTGCAACTTGAAGCTTGAATTTGTTCTTTAGATCCTTCAGCTTAAGAAATACCGAATGATTTTAGAACTTTTAATTTTCTGACTCAAGGTCTTTGCACATTTCATTATATAATGCTTTTTTTTTCTTGCAATGCCCTTTGAAATGTGTACAAGTACATGAAATCTCAAAAACAGCATTGTAAAATTTCTCACTTAGCCACTGAATATTTTTCTAGTTATCAAACTTTGGCCATAACAAGGGTCACTAATTTGAGATACTGATAATTACTACTAGTTGAAGGTGAGATGGTTTCCTAAAAGAAAAACAAAACAAAAATGCAAAATCTATTTATGTAAGATAATGTCATGGATGTTATTTTTACTTTATCATTAGTCCTTTTTAAAAAATATAGAGTCATTTTTCACAAAGCCATGATGTAAGGTTTAACACATAGATTAGCTTTGATTGAAACTAGAGTGTGGTAAGGACAAATTTTTAGCACTGTTTTAGACATTAAAACCAAGGAACTTAGAAAGTTAAGTGACGTTTTAAAGATTAACACTAAGTTAATAGTACCAGAAGAAATGAGTAAAAGAATAGATATTGGTATCTCTTATCAGCTGTCTGACTTAGACAATCTCATCCACTCAGCAACAAGGCCATTAGCTTCTGCCCAAACGTGCCCATATTTATAGATTGACTGAAAAGATGAGGTGGCAATTCAGTCAATAACCTCTGACACAAATTCAGACAAATCTTGTGCTTCTCACAATGACAAATTACTCTAGAAAATTAACTGTCGAAAACACAGCAATATGATGAAGATTGATTATTTTATTCTCACAAGACTCCTTTGAGCTAGAGAAACAGTCTCATTTGGACACAGACAGCGCTTACAGGGAAGGACAGATCAAGTCCTCATTGCAGCTGAAAAGGAGAAGATGAATTTTCAGGGGATAACTAGGGTGACGATTCTTTTTTGAAACAGCTTGTGTTTTGTGAGTACCTCTTTAAGATTATCTTTTACAGTTTCGCCAAAAAAGAAAGATCATATTTTTCAAATATTCTGCCACTGCTTCTGAATGAACCACCTGAAAGAAATTTTAACTTCTGGCTTTCACTTTGCATTTTATTTTATATTTTTAAAAATTTATTTTAGTGAAAGTTTAAAGACTTTAGGTTTCCATTCATTCATTGTTCCACACTTTCCTCCCTGCTCACACCTCCTCCTTCTCCCCCCACAGTTTGCTTTTCCCTTTGTAAAGTAAAAAAAAAAATCCTTCATTGTTATACAGTCCCCCCTCCCCAGTCCACTCCAAAATGCAGCTTTCATTTTGGACTCTTCTCATAACAATAACACCTAATCATATATTTCTCCTGAACAGTACTCTCCCTCATTTGTTTCAATGCAGTATACGTTATTTACTCCCTCTTAGATTCCCCCAACCCCAATGTCAGACCAACTTTACAGCAGTGGAATGATGCAGTGTTTGTCCTTTTGTGATTGAGATTTCACTCAGTATAATGTCCTCCAGGGTCACCCATCTTGTATAATATTTCATTAGTTCCTTGTTTTTCAATGTTGCATAGTACTCAGTTGTGTGAATATACCACAGCTTCACTGTCCATTTATTTGTTGATGGGCACTTAGGTTGTTTACAACTCATTCCTATTTTGACTCTAGCAGCAACAAACATAAATGCTTGGGTGCTAGTTATGGTTCGTTTAGGGTTTTGGTTGTTGTTATGTTCCGTTGAGTCACTTGCGACTCATAGTGGCCCTATCTATGTACAAGAGCACTAAACGCCATTCTATCCTGTGCCAACCCCGATGTCTCTGACACACTCATTCCCACCACCTTAGTCACAAAATCAATCCATCTCATCACGGGTCTTCCTCTCCTGAGCTGTCCCTCCACTCTCCCAAACATGATGTGCCTCTCCAAGGACCAGTCCCTCCTTGCAACATGCCCAAAGTATGTCAGACGAAGCTTCAGAATCCTTGACTCCAAGGAGCAGCCCAGCTTCACCCTCTCCAGGACAAACCTGTTTGTTCTCCTAGCAGTCCATGGTATGTATATTCAACTCTTCTCCAGTACCACAGCTCAAAGACATCAATTCTGTCTCTATTATCCGTAGTCATTATGCAACTCTCTGATGCATAGCATGTAATTGTGAAGACTATAGGCCTCTATCAGGTGCACCTTAGTCTCCAACCTGACGTCATTGCTCTTCAGTACTCTTGAGTGGTCCCTCACATCTGACTTTCCTAATACAATTCATCTCTTGAATTCTTGGTTGCTGATACCAAGAGTGTTGACTGTGGAACCAAGTAAACTAAAACTGTTAACTGTCTCAATCTCTTCACCTTCCATACTGACGCTGACAATTAGCCCAGTAGTAAGAATCTTTGTTTTCTTGATGTTGAGCTTCAATCCGCATTGTAGGTTGCAATCCTTGACCTTCTGTAGCAAGTGGTTAAGGTCCTCCTCAGTTTCACCAAGCAGAGTTGTGTCATCTGCATAACGCAGGTTGTTGATGAATCTTCCACCAATCCTGATGCCACAAACCTCCTCATACAGCCCATCATCCTGGATGATCTGTTCTGCATACAGATTGAAAAGGTATGGAGACAGAATACATCCCTGATGGACCCCTGTCTTGATTTTAAACCATATAGGGTCTCCTTGTTCTATTCTGATGACTGCCTTGTGTGCCAAGTATAAGTTTCACATAAGTATGATCAAATGTTCTGGGATTCCCATTCTTCTCAGAGTCAGCCATAACTTGTTGTGATCCACACAGTCAAAAGCCTTTGCATAATCAGTGAAGCACACATAGACATTCCTCTGGTATTCTCTGCTTTCTGCCAAGATCTGTCTAACATTAGCTATAATACTGGAAGTACCATGACCTCTTCTAAATTCAGTCTGAACATGTGGAAGTTCTCTGTTGACATATTGCTCCAGTCATTTTTGGATAATTTTCAGCAGTATCTTTTTGCATGTGATATTTATGATATTGTTTGATAATTCCCAGAGTCTGTTGGGTAACTTTTCTTTGGAATGGGAACAAACGTCGATCTTTTCCAGTCAGTTTGCCAGCTGGCTGTCCTCCAGATTTCTTGGCACAACTTAGTGAACACATCCAGGGAAGTGTCTGTTTGTTGAAATATGTCAATTGGCATTCCATCAACTCCTGGAGCCTTGATTTTTTGCGAATTCCTTTAGAGCAACTTTGAACTTCCTCCTTCATCACCATAGGCCCTTGCTCTTATGTTATTTTCATTAAATTCTTCTGTGTCAGCCAATTCCTTCTGATATAGTGACTCCGTATACTCCTTCCACCTTCTTTTAATGCTTCCTGGATCATTTAACTACTCAATTTAACTACTCAGATTATCCTTAATATCACCACCTGTGGCTTGAATTTGTTTTTCAACTTCTTCATCTTAAGAAGGTTTTTTTAGGGTATATTCCCTAATTACCAGTAGTGCAATTGCTGGGTCAAATAATATTTCTATTTCCAACTTTTGAGAAAGCACCATACTGCCTTTCACAGTGGTTGCACCATTTTACAATCCCACTCACCGTGAATAAGGGTTCAAGTTTCCCGGCAAACTCACCAGCATTTGTTGTTTGTGTTCTGATAAATTTTCCTATTCTTACTTGGGTGAAATGATATCTCATAGTTGTTTCCATTTGCATCTTTCTTAGACCTAGGGATTTTGAACATTTCTTCATGTGTTTGTTCACCATCTGAATATTTTTGGTGAAGTGTCTGTTCATATCCTGTGACCATTTTTCAATTGGGTTCTTTACCTTTATCTGTGTTTTTACCTTTATCTTGTGGTGCTGCTTGAGTATTTTATAAATTCTAGATATAAGTCCCTAGCAGACATGCCATTACCAAATATTTTTACCAGTCTGTGATTTCCCTTTTTACCCTGTTGGAGAAGATTTTGGATGTGCATAGAGATTTGATTCTAGAAGGTCATATTCATCTATTTTATCTTATTCTAGTTGTAGGTTTTTCAGGATGTTTGGAAGACTGTGTTGTGGATTTGGACTTCTAGAGTTCTTCCAAGCTTTTCTCTAACAAAGTTTATAGTCCTTGGTTTTAGTCCTAAATTCTTGATCCATTTTCAGTTGGTTTTTGTGTATGGTATAAGGTATGGACCTTGTTTGAGTTTTCTGCAGATGGTTTTTCAATTTTGCCAACATCATTTGTTAAAAAGGCTGTTGTTTCTCCACTTAACTGATTTCATCTCCTTGTCAAAAATCATTTGGCCATCAGTAGATAGGCTGATTTCTGGGTTTTCAATTCTATTCCATTCTTCTATGTGTCTGTTGTTGTACCAGTACTGTACTGTCTTGACCACCATGGCAGTATAGTCGGATTTGAAATCAGGGAGTGAGATGCTTTCTATCTTGTTGCTCTTTTAAGGAGTGCTTTGCTTATTCAGGGCCTCTTTCCAATCCAAATTAAATTTGAGATTGCCTTTTCCATCTCATTGAAGAATGGAATTTATATTTATATTTGGGATTGCATTGACCGTGTAATTGCTTTTAGTAGTATTGTCATTTTCACAATATTGAGTTTTCCTATCCATGAGCAAGGTATATTCTTCAATTTCTCCATGTCTCTTTTTGCTTCTTGTAGTAATGTTTTGTATTTTTTCTGTGTGCAGATCTTTTGTGCTTCTTATAGATTTACTCTCAAGTATTTATCCTTGTGATTAGCTATTGTAAAGGGTATTGTTTTTCATAGCTCCAGTTCTGTATTCTCTTTGTATTCACTTTTCTGAATTGGTAAACTATGTCCAGTAGTTTTCTTACTGCGTCTTTAGGGTTTTCTAAGTATATGATCATATTATCTGCCTATAGAGATAATTTTACCTCCTCCTTGCCAATTGTACTACTTCTTATTTTCTTCTATTGTCTTATAGCTATCGCTAAGACGTCCAATACAACATTGAAAGGAGAGGTGATAGTGGGCGTCCTTGCCTAGTTCCTGTCCTCAAAGGAAATGCCTTTAGTCTCTCTCCATTGAGACCAATGTGGGCTCTCAGGTTTGCATATACACTTTTAACTATGTTGAAGAGATTCCCCTCTAATCCTGTGTTGTTAAGTGTTTTTACCTGTAAAGGGTGTTGGATTTTTTTCAAAGGTCTTTATCTGCATCAACTGATAGGATAATATGGTTCTCATTCTTGCTTTGCTAGCGTGATGAATTACATAGATTGCTTTTCTTATGTTGAACCATTCTTGCATAGCTGTTATGAATCTCACTTGGTAATGGCAAATTATTTTTCTGATGTATCATTGGATTCTATTGACTAGTAGTTTTATTCAGGATATTTGCATCTATGTCCATGAGAGATATTGGCCTATAGTTTTCTATTTTGATGGTGTCTTTACCTGGCTGTGGTATCAAGGTTATGTTTGCTTCATAGAATGAGTGTGGGAGAATTCCTTCATTTTCTATTTTCTGAAATAGTTTATGTAGAATTCCAAAGTACGTGAGATAGTGTCTTGCCATCCTCACTTCTAGGGAGTTTTCTGGCTGTACAACTTCCAGGAAACATTGTTCATTCTCATGGCAATTCTTGGTCTGTTGTTGTTCTTGTTGTTATGGGACATTGAGTTGCATGCAACTCATAGTGACCTTATGTACAACACCTCTGAAGTCTGCCTTATGCTAAGTCATTCTCATTGACTCTGTCACACCCACCCTAATTACCCTAGTTACAGAATTAATCCATCATGTTCATGGGGTGGTATTGATAAGTTCAGAATTCTCTAAAATATGTGTCAGTTATAAAATTATGGTTATAATACTGAACTCTGTTTTCTCCAGCCTGCAAAGTTGGTTACTTTGTCTTAGAATTATTTGTTTCCTTTCTTTAGTCACATAAAGTAGTTTAATTTGTTTACCAGAAGAGGAAATGCATCTTTCCTAGATCAGTTTTGCCTCTTTCAAACTTTTTCCCCCAGTCATATGCAAATTGTATCTTAATCTGCCTGTTTGCCAGGATGAGAGGTGTCCATTTCCTGAGTTAGCCTTTATCTTTTCAGGGCCTGTTTTTTCTTAGTCATGTGTTGACTATATTTTCCTTTGTCTGTTTACTGGTACCTGTATGTGAATTTGTTTGGGGTTTGTTTGTTTTTTTTTCCCCCTCAGATGTGTAAATTCGTTAATTTTACTAACAAAAGGTGCATTGTTGAGTGAGTTCATAGCTCACCCTGGTATAAAAGCCTAATGACCACTCCTGGACGGCGATATAGTCTCTTGAGAAGGATCTCACTGTTTTCTCTCAAATCTGTAATAAAGTGCTTATGGATACTGCAATTGTCTGACTTATTGGCAATTGACTATGGAAAGAACCCCTGGTGTTCAGTAACATTATCCAGACCCTTCCTCTCCTGTTATGTCACTCCACCATTCCAAACATGAAGTACTTCTCCAAGGAAGCGTCTTTCCTGGCAAGGTGGCCAAACTCTGTGATGGAGTGTCAAAATCCTAGCCTCCAAGCAGACACTTGGTTTCACCCTCTCCAAGAGAAATCTATTAGTTTTCTTGGTGGTCTATGGTATGTTTAAGTCTCTTCTCCAGCACCACATCATTATTCACTGTCCAGCTCTCTGATGCAGCCTGCTCTGAAGGACTTTGCAATAACTAAGGTCCTAGGAATTGATGGAATATCACTTGGCATATTTGAACAAACAGATGATGCCCTAGACATATTCACCAGGTTGTTCCAAGAAATCAGGAAGATGACTCGCTGGCCAACTCACTGGGAGAGTTCCATATTTATTCCCATTCTGAAAAAAAAAATGGTGACCTGACAGAGTGTGGAAATTATCTTACGATACTACTGTAACTTCACCGAGGAAGAACAGAACACAGTTCAGGCCAAGAAAGATAATTTAGCTTTACTCTATCTGGGAACCAACATGATGGTTGGTAAGAACAAGGTCCTTATAAAAGGTGGCAATAAAGGAGCCAATAAGAAAGTGGTTGATCCATCTTCTAAGAAAGATTGGTATGATGTAAAGGCATCAGGTATGTTCAATAAAAGAAATATTGGGAAGCCCCTAGTCACAAGAAAGCAAAGAACCAAAATTGCACCGTGTTTTTTAAGTGAGCCTTGTTGATTTTTAAAATGACGAGGTTGCATTTAAAAAATTCAAGCTAATTACTGAGGATGTTCAAGGAAAAAACTGCCTCACCAAATTCCATGGCATAGATCTTGCTCATGATTAAATGTGCTCCATGGTCAAAAAATGGCAGACCATGATTGAAGCTTATGTTGATGTCCAGACTACCGATGGCCATTTGCTTCATCTGTTTTGTACTGGTTTTACAAAAAAACACAACAATCAGACTCAGAAGACATCATATGCTTAACACCAATAAGTCCACCAAATCCAGAAGAAAATTATGGAAATGAAGACCTGAGACATACAGACAAATGAATTGAAAGAGGTGGTCAATAAATTGATTCCAGATATCATTGGGAAAGACACAGAAAAGTCTTGTCAGTCTATTTAGCCTCTCCATGATGTATTTGTTAGAAAAGGAAAAACGATGAAAAAGCCCATTTTGGTCTTGGGCAAACTCAAGGAGCTTCATGGTGAAGGTGGTAGCTCCGGAAAGGCTACTGAAGATGAGACAAAAGTTGAATGAGCTGATGGCTATGAACCACCAGTTCATAGTTTATAACTCAGACAGTAAAGACAAATAAAAATTATTACTTGTGGGGGTAAAAAAGACCATTTATTGAGGAGAAACTACAGGGCTGGCTCTAAAGTAGAGACCAACAGCTACTTACAGTGGAGTTTTATATTCTCTTACAAGAAAATTGGGAGTGAAGATGTTCACAGCTGCTTGGTATAAAATAGTAAGTTGTAGATCATAGATAGTTATTCCTGTGAAAGGGAGATAAAATAGTTTCACAGCTCTAACAGAGATAAACAGAGTTCTAGCTGTTATTTTGATATCACACACAAACAAAATCCTGCTAAGGATTTTCCAAAAGTGTCTGGAACATTACGTTGACAGAGAACTACCAGAAATATAAGCTGGGTTTAGAAGAGGTCATAGCACTAGAGATATTATCACCAATGTTAGATGGATCTTGGCAGAAAGCAAAGAGTACCAGAGGAATGTCTATCTGTGTTTCATTGACTATGGGAAGGCAATTGACAGTGTGGATCACAACAAATTGTAACTAACCTTGAGGAGAATGGGGACCCCAGAACAAATGATTGGGCTCATGTCTCATGTGAATTATTGGTATAATTAATGTATTTTTCCAAAACTATATATCAAATAAATTAATTCTTCAATTTTTCAAATTAATTGTCCACCTTGCCTATGCATATGAGGTCATTGAAAATATCAAGACTTAGATCAGCCCTTATTAATACTCAACCTAAATTATTTGCTTTTTAGTTCTTTAAGGAAGACTTTTTGCAGATAATTTGCCCAACGAATACATAATTCAGTTTTTGATTGTTGTTTCCATGAGTGAATTGTAAACTTGTTACCACAGAAACATGGTTTTACTTCTTTGCTGCCTGCATAATCGTGTTTGCCAAAAAAAGAACCCCCAAAACAAACAAACAAACAAAAAAACACAAAACAAACCAACAGAAAAGAAACCAAACAACAACAACAACAACAAAAACTACACACAAACACCCAAGATTGTAGACAAGGGTTAGAATGGACAAAGTGAAATTTTTCATTAGTTGCATGCATATAGGAGACAGTGGTTATGAGCTTCTCAAATCTGTCTCTCCTTTTTTGAGGCTTGTATAGAGACAGCATGGTCAATGAAAGAGAATGCTCACAATGTCTTCTCTTTGTTCAACTACCTAGGCTTGGTGAAATTTTTCAGTTAGTAGGCCCAGCCTTATCTAGGATAACTGGCACCATCCAATGTTTTATGACCAAAAGGGAATAGTTTTCAATTGCATATTGTAAGCTTTAAGGGAAATAGTGTCAGCTGTTTATTGCCAAATAGGAGAAAGAAAATTTTAAACTAGTGTTACTTTCACCCTTTAGACTGCTGAGTAAATGAGTAAATAACATTATTTTTTGTTTTGATAAGGGATTTAATTTGTCAATTACATTTATTAGCCTGAGAATAAAAAAAGAGAAAGAAACCCTTTCTTCATTTTAAACAGGTATAGGAAGAAGTATTATCTTACTTTTTTTAATCAATATTTTCATCATTCAAATGCCTTGTGTTTCATGCATGTACATTGTGTTTTGTACAGTCTTTCATTTACATTATATTTTGTTCATTTATATTGGTGGATTCCCCTGCACAAACTTATGTTAGATGGAGCTTGGCAGAAAGTAGAGAATACTAGAGGAATGTCTATCTGAGTTTCATTGACTATGCAAAGGCTTTTAAGTGTGAGGATCACAACAAGCTATGGCTTACTCTGAGAAGAATGGGAATCCCAGAACATTTGAATGTGCTTATGCGAAACTTGTACTTGGAACAAGAGGCAGTCATCAGAACTGAACATGGAGACACTACATGGTTTAAAATCAAGACAGTGGTGTGTGTGTGTGTGTGTGTGTGTGTGTGTGTGTGTGTGTGTGTATAAAAGTTCTGGGGAAAAGGTGTTGTTTTGGCATTACGTAAAATTTGACTTAGATTAAATAAACACAATCTTGAGAATTATATCTTTAGAGAACCATCAGATAATGAAAAATACGCTAAATTAAGCTTTTAAGACACTCTAATTCTGTGCTGACCTTCTTGTTAACTTTATGGATTTTATTTTTATTATGTTTATTAACTGTTATATAGAACAATGCAAAGATGAAGCTGGGAATAGGTATAGAAAAAGTGAAAATGACAAATATTGTTCTTCTTACTATTATCCAGTTGTATTTGGTTTTTGTTTCTTTTGTCTTATTGGGTACTAATAAACACTTTCCATGTTGAATACATTGCCTAGCTAATTTCCAGAGATTTGAAATGTTTCATTCTGAATATTTGTCTGATGATTTTCTTGATGCTTTAAGTTGGCAAAAAAAATTCAGAGTTCCTAGTTCATTCATTTTCAGTGACGTAGCTTCAATCTTCATTTTAGATACTGAACCATAAATGAAATATTTGATGAAATACATTAGTAAAGACTTAGAGACATTTTGTTTTTGCCGTTGAGGCACCTGCAAGCCATAGCAACCCTATGGACAGCAGCTCTAAATCCTGCCCTGTCTTGAGCCAGTCTCACTAATTCCCACACACTTATCTCCAGTACCCCAGTTACTATATTAATTCATCACAATTACAACTTTCTCAGCTCCACAATCAACACTGTTAGAATGACCCATCAGGAGATCAAAAGATTAATTCTAGTGTCCTGATAAGCAATGATGTCAGTCTAGACACTAAGGTGTGCCTGATCCAGGCCATGGTCTTCACAATTACTTGCTATGTTTTAGAGAGCTGGACAATGACTAACGATGACAGAAGAAGAATCGAAGCCTTTGAATTGCGGTGCTGAAAACGTCTTGAACATATCATGGACTGCCAAGAGAATAAAGAACATGAAACCAAGTTTCTCCTTGGAGGCTAGGAATTTGAAACACTGTCCACATACTTTGGGCCCATGACCAGGAGAAACCAGTCCTTGGAGAAGAACATCATGTTCAGAAGAATGGAGGGACAGCACAAGAGAGAAGAGATCTCTGGTCTAGCATATATATAATTTCAACCTTATCAGAAATAAAAATTAAAAATAGTTTATATTTGTGAGTCACAGCTTATTAATATATATTCAGAATCTTTCACCAAACTGATAATTGTGATAATTTTATCACAAAGAACATAGATTTTTAGCATATTTGATATTCTATAGAATCATACAAAATATCACAGTGGTACACTAACTCAACTAAAAAGAAAAAGAACAAAACTCACCACTAATGAATTGGATCTAACTTATAGTGACTCTCCAATTGAGTTGTACATGATACAACATTGCTTGCTGAAACTGAGGAGGACCCAAAGCATTTGCGGCAGAAGGTCAATGACTATAGTCTCAAATACAGATTGAAACTCAATATCAGTAAGACAAAGGTTCTCACCACCGGACTAATTGACAGCAGCACAACAATCAGCACTCTTGACACCAGGAGTCAAGAATCAAAAGATGAATTGCATTAGAAAAATCTGTTAATAAGAACCTCTCCAGAGTGCTAAAGAGAAATGTTATCACTAATATGTGCCTGATCTAGGCCATGATCTTTGAAATTACTTGCTATGCATAGGAGACTTGGGCAATGCCTAAGGATGACTGAAGAAGAATTGACGCCTTTCAGTTGTGGTGCTAGAGAAGAGTTTTGAACAAACTATGGACCACCAGAAAGGCACATAGGTTTGTCTTGGAGAGAGTGAAAATAAGTTTCTCCATGCAAGCAAAAATTGTAAAGCTCTGTTTCGCATTCTTTGGGCACATGGCCAGGAGGGACCAGTCCTTGGGTAATGACATCATGCTTGCAAGTGTGCAGGGATAGTGTAGGAGAGGAAGACCCAAGATGAGATGTATTTACAGGATAACTGGGGCATCATATTAGGTGTATTGGAGTCAGTGAAAGTGGTTCAGGATAGGACACATAACGACAACAACATATCCTAGAAATTGTGATGATAGTCAACATCATGAATTATGGAGAAAGGTTTGAAATTGTCAACAATTTACTCCTACTTGGATCCACAATAAGCATACTTGGTATGAGCAGTGTGGAGATCAGATGTGTTGCACTGGAAAAGCCTGGCAAAAATGTCGAAGCATCACCTTACATACTTTGGTCATATTACAAGAAAAAGTTATTCCTTAAAGAGGAACATCATGTTTGGGAATATGGAAGGATGATAGAAAGAGAGGAAATAAGGAAGACCCTCAATCAGGTGAATGTGTCTGGTTTGATTATGTCAGAGATTATGAAGATGATGTGGGATATGACAGTGTTTAGACTGATTGGTCATAGGGTCCCTATGAGTCATGGTTGACTCGAGGACACCTAACAACAACAACAACATCCTAAAAAAAAGGAGATCGCTCATATGTCTTCCATGAAACTATTGGTGGATTCAAGTCATGAGCGATACATAGCATTTGAGCACGCCGTTTGCCACAAATTGTGGTAGGATAATTGTTTTCAAAGTGATAGATTTCTATTCTCACTAGCAAGAATGACAAAATGAATGATCAGAGCATAAACTGAAAGCAATAAATTTGTTAGTGACTGATAGCAATTGCAAAGGGGAAGGAATCTCTGTTATGCACATATATCTCTCCAAAGTAAGAAGACACATCCACTTTGGAGGCTCATGTATAAAGTGGTTGGATTCTAAAAGGTGAGTGCTTATTTTTTCAGTTGAGGGTGAGGTGTGGGTTGTTTGGTCGTTAATTGTGTTTAGAAAGAACATTCTTCTAAGCGATACAGCCTTGGCCTGTCAATTCACTGTGCTGAAGTAACTTGGGGTTACCATGATGCTGAATATTGGGCCACTGGTGTGCCAAATGCCATAATGGTTACTCATGGGGGCAGTGTTTGGTGGAGCTCCCAGATTAAGACAAGTTTGGAAGCAGGAATGGTATCCACTTTCTAAACCACATGCTTCTGGAAGTTCTATGAACTTAGAGATACAACAGTCGTTATTGAGCAGGATTCAGGGCTTTATAA
>NW_006400049.1:327265-333998 GCF_000299155.1 Elephantulus edwardii | reverse complement strand
GACAAAGGAGATTAATCAGAACTGACTTTGACAAGCACTGTGGCAATTGGACAATTAAAACAGACATTCGGATGGCGGGGAAGAAGAACAAATTGGGGAGGAGGGTGGAGAAAATGGTGCGGCAATGAAGGAGTGAAAGCCCAGAATCCCTGTGAATGTTCATTGAAACTAATAAAATTTAATAATAATTAAAAAAATGAAAACAACAACAACAGAAAAGAAGATCACTATGAGTAGTACTTGATTTCCATGCACTTAACAACAACAACAACAACAACAAGAGTAAGTGAGGTTTCAAGATCTAGATTATCAGCAGGATAGACCTTCCTGTTTATTTATAATAAGAGATAAGGTCTCAGAAATGGCCCATGCTGTTGTTAAATTTCCTCACTCAACTATGAGCTATAGCTACACTATGAACAACAGTTCTAAATATTGCCCTCACTTGTCCTGTCCTAACAATCTCAGATATTTGCAAGGCCATTGTTGTAACCACTGTGTTAATCTATCTTATTGAGAGTTTTCCTCTCTTTTGTTGACCTTCTACCTTTCCAAGCACAACAAACCTAAAGTACCTGAGTAAGAACTGTACCATCTTTGTATACTATACACAGCTCTTGGTTGTGTTACTAAATGCAAGGAGTTCTTTCTGTAGTCAATTGTCAATAAGAAAGATGGATTGTAGTATCAATTAGCACTTTAGACCTGGGAGAAAACTGTGAGATCCTTCTTAGAGACCTTAGAGATGCCCTCCTCATCTGATAGTGGTCACTATGCTTTTATACCAGGGTGAGACACCAATTCACTCAATAATGCACCTTTATCAGTAAAATAAAAGAATTTTCACATCTAAAATAAAAAAAATTTAAAAAAAGATTCACACACAAACACTAGCAAACAAGCAACCTACAAAACAGTTAACACATGACTGAGGAAAACAGGTCCTGAAAAGATAAAGGCTAATTCAAAAGAGGCTCACCTTCCCTCCTGGGAAATAGGCAGATTAAGATACAATTTACATATGACTGAGGAAGAATAATTTCAAAGGGATAAACTCTGATAGGATCTGGAAAAATGCATTTCCTCTCCTGGTAAACAGATAAATTAAACTACTTTACATGACTAAAGAAAGTGGATGACGAATTCTGTAGGCTGAAGAAAAAGAGAGAGAAGTGTGAGGACCTGGCTTGCTACAGAAGGTCAAGGACTGCATCCTTCAATATTGATTGAAGCTCAACATTATGAAAACAAAGATTCTCACCACTGGGCTGATTTGCGGCATTATGATAAATAGTGAAGAGATTGAGACGGTTGACAGCTTCAGTTTGCTTGGCTCTGCAATCAACACTCTTGGTATCAGCAGCCAGGAAATTAAAAGATGGATTGCATTGGGAAAGTCAGTGGTTAGAGACCTAGCCAAAGTACTGAAGAACAATGATGTCAGTCTGGAGACTAACGTGCACCTGATACAGGCCATGGGCTTTGCAATTACTTGCTATGCATCAGAGAGCTGGACAATGACACTAAGGATAATAGAAGGAGAGTTGATGCCTTTGAATTGTGGTGCTGGAGAAGAGTATTGAATATAACATGGACTGCTAGAACAAACAAATTCATCCTGGAGAAGGTTAAGCCAGGTTGCTCCTTGGAGGCAAGAATTCTGAAGTTTTGTCTGAAATACTTTGGACATGTTGCAGGGCAGGATCAGTTCTTGGAGAGGAATGTCATGCTTGGGAGAGTGGAGGAGAGGAAGATCCTCGATGAGATGGATTGATTCAGCATTTGGAGTAATGGGGATAGGTATATTGGAAACAGTAAGATCAGCATGGGACAGAGCAGGGTTTAGGACTGTTATGAACTGCAAGCAACTGGAGGGCACTTAACAACAACAATAACAACATATATATACTTGAGTTTCTTGAGTTATTTGCTCAGCATACAGTTTTAATTAGGATAAAGAAAGGACACAACTCTGATGTACACTTGAATTTAACCTGTACAGTGCTCCTTTATTCTGTCCAGAAAAATGTTTCTTGGTCTATATCTAGATTTCACAATTAAGTGATATGATATTTCCATTTTTCTCAGTGTTATTCATGCATAATTTAGTATTATCCACACAATTAAATGTCTTTGTATAATAAATAAAACACAAGTATACATCTTTCTGCTTATTCTCTGTTTTCAGCCAAGACAACCTGAAATCACTAATACTATCTCTAGTGCCACAAACTCTTCGGACTCCAGCTTGAATTTCTGGCACTTCTCTCAAACAGAACAGAATCTGTTTGTTGATATTTAAGAATTTGTATTCCATCATCTCCTGAAGACTTCTTTTTTGCCAATGTCTTCAAGGCACCTTTAAGTTGCTCCTTCATTAACATTTGTTCTTGATCATAACATACTTTCTGAAATAACTCTGTGTAAATAAATTTTTTTTCTGCTATAACAATCCTCTGTATTCCTTCCATCTTTCTGATTCAGTATTTTGTTCCTGGAATCCTACAGTATTGAAACTCGAGATTTTAATTTTCTCTTCATTTCTTTCATCTTGAGGAATTCCAAGTGATGCTGATGCTCTAGTTCCAGTTCTTGGCACATATCAGGACAATAGGTGTTGTATTATGGTAATTACATGTATGTCCAGTGAGTCATGTATATGAATTTGAACTTGCTTCAGCATGTAACATTCTCAAGGTTGGACTCTTGAGACAAAGTTGGGCAAATTTTGGACAAAGTTGAGCTTCAAAGCATACTTTGAAAACTTACTGACTTGAGCTAGTTTTCACTGGTTTCTATGACAAGTATTCGCCAGATTAGCAAACTCTAGGAATTGAAAACATTTCAGAACCTTAAAGAATATAGCACAATGTCAGAAAGTACTGAGGGGTTTGGTCTCAGAATAAGCCTTAGTTTCCATTTTCAATGTTATACCACCAGAGCTCCACTAGTATATATCATCATAGTAATCAAAATAAAGAGTTATAACTGGAAAATATGTATAGGTTATTAATAAAATACATGCACTCCAGTAAATTAAGATACATCCTTAGAAAACTTAGAGCTTTTCCTCAGTACTGGAGCACTTCCAGTTATTTTGAGACAACTGTTACCCCTTCCAAAGTAAACCCTAATGTTTTCTACATTAATAGTCTTACCTTAAAAATAAAGTTGTAAAGTTTATGGGTACAGATCATTTGGTTTATGTCTGACTTTCCAAGATTTAAGGAAGAGCATTTATAATAACAGACTTTTGTGAGATAATTGTTTTATATTTAGGATCCTGCATCAAACTTTACTTGCCAAGACTGAGGAGGATCTGAAGCATTTGCTGCAGAGGGTCAAGGATTGCAGTCTTCAATATGAATTGAAGTGCAACATCAAGAAAGCAAAGATTTTCACCTTGGGTCGATTAGAAACACCATAATAAAGGGAAAAGAGATTGAGATTGTTAACAATTTCACCTTCCTCACTTCCACTACCAACACTCTTGGTACCAGCAGTCCAGAAATCAAAAGATGAATTGCACTGGGAAAATCTGCTATCAGGGACATCTGCAGAGTGCTAAATAGCAATGGTATCAGTCTAGAGACTAAGGTGTGCCTGATCCAGGCCATGTCTTTGTAATTAATTCTATGCATCAGGGAACAGTACAATGACTATGGATGACAGAAGAATAATTGAGACCTTTGAGTTGAGGTGATAGAGAAGAGCATGAAACATACTATAGGCTACCAGGAGAACAGGTCTTTCATGGAGAAGGTGAAACCAAGTTGCTCCTTGGAGGCAAAGATTTTGAAGCTCTGTTTCATATGCTTTGGGAATGTTGCCTGGAGGAACCAATCTTTGGAGAAGTGCATCATGCTTGGAAGAGTGGAGCGACAACACAGGATAGAAAGACCCAGGATGAGATAGATTCATAAAGTAAATGGGTTAACTAGGGTAGATGTGTAGGAGACAGTGAAATTGGCTCAGAAGAGGGAATTGTTCAGAGGTATTGTGCCTAGGGTTGCTGTGAGTCAACAGATTTGATAGCATATGGCAACAACAACATTAAACTTACTAGGTAACTTCATAGCTTTGTGAAAAGGTGTTGAGACAGCAAGCAAAAAGCACGTGCTTAAAATTCCACAAGCTGTTCCTTAGCCAATACATAGGCATTCTCCTCCTATGCTATTTACTGCCTCTGAAAACTTGCTGGAAGTTCAGCTATGAGTCAATTCCAACTTGATACTATATAACAACATTAAACCCTCTTATGTAGAATTTTTCCCTATCATAACTGACCTATGTACAGCAGTCCTATATGGTTTCTAAAACTGCACTCTGTCACAATTTTCTCAAACAAATAACAGGAGAACAGCCAACTGGTCAATTGACTGAAATAAATCCATATGTATTCCTATCCCCCCAAAATTTATCCAACCTAATGTGGAAATCATCAAGCAATATCACAATTACTAACAAAATCTTGCTAAAGTTTTTGTTTGTTTGTTTGTTTGGTTTTTTTTAAAGACTGGAATTGTACGTCAACAGTAAACTGCCAAAAATACAAAATGGGTTTAGAAGAGGTCCTAGCACTAGGGAATAGCGTTAGTGATGTCAGATGTATCTTGACTGAAAGCAGAGAGTATCAGAAGGATGTCAATCTGTGTTGAATTGAATATGAAAAGGTGTTTGACTTACTTGTTGACACATTGGCTGGAGAAACTAGGTTTTGGAGAAAGACATCATGCTAGAAGGGTGAAGGATCAATGCAAGGTATTAACCAGTGCCAATGGTGTCTGAATTAGATTTGTGAAATTACTGAAGGAAATGTTTCACAAATGAAAGAATAAACCAAGAAGAAGAAAAAAAAACAGCTCAAAAGATTCAATAAGGACAAGTTCTAAAATAAGTGATATAAGAGGACAATGTTCAGAAAGACTATGAAGGAAAATCCCCAAATGATTGTTATGCAGCCACTCATTTTGGAAGGGGATAAATCTAATTTGCCTCAAAGAGATTTCTTCATGGAGTTAAAAATGTGTCATGTGAAAAATCAGGGCACAAAATAAAATTTTATATGTGTGTATTCTGTTGTTGCTATGTGCCACTAAGTCAATTGTGACCCACAGTGACCCATGAAGAACAGATCTTGCCTTTTTCTGTCCTATTCTGTGCTATCCTCACCATCTCTAATATGTTCCAGTATGTTGTTACAATCATTGTGTCAATTCATATTTCTAAGGGTCCCTTCTCTTTCCCCAACCTTCTACTTTTCCCAGCATGAAATAATTTTCTATGTACTGGTGCCCAAAGTAGATGAGACAAACTTTCATCATCCTTACCTCAGTGAAACAGCCCAGTTATAAAATATGTATATGTATATACCTAGATGGAGCTCTGATGGTCTAGTAGATGCATTGTCAATCCAAAGGCATGCTGACTGAATCCACCAGCCACACATCAGGAGAAAAATAGAAAATCTTCTTCCATGAAATATAAAGCCTCTGAAAACTTGCTAAAGGGTTATAAGTCATTGTGGCAGGACAACATCTAACAAGGAGAGCAACATATACATACATATGTATCTATATGTACACTATATATACACTATAAAGACAGATGAAATAACATCCATTAGGAAAATGCTAGCAATAAACAGAACAAAATAAACATATCTACATATTTCTACAAACATAAACTTTTGATTTGATTTAGTAAGTGGATCTATTGAGTTAAACTCGCTATAACAATTCCATGTATTACATAAAATATTCATTCAGACTCAATGAATAGTCATTCATTTTGTTCTTACTTGTTTCAGAGCATGATCACTTTCTCTGAGAGGTCAAATAACTTGTAAAAAGTTGTGCAGATAGCTAAGCTATTCTTCAAAATAGCAAAAGTGATTTTGTAAGAATGATTCTAAATAATATATTTTCTTCCTGTATTTTTTAAATCGTCTAAATCATAGTTATGTTGGTATTATAAAAATGGAAAAATATCCTCACTAAATTTTAATACATATTCATTGAATTTTATAGTATAATATAAACACAATAATTTTTATTCACAGTCATCGGATTTTGTTTTAGAGACTTGGTTAAATCTCATGCCAAGAAATTGTGTTCTCTTAGCCTAAATTGTCCATGTAATTTCAAACAAGTATGTCATTTTCACTTCTTACAATGATCTATGAATCATTGTATTTAACAACTATCCACATTTTAGAACTGGATGAAGAAATACTGGTTTATATAATATTACAGTGTTTCAAATGGTATTACAGCGCTTATGTAACAAATTGTCAGACATTTTAAAAGGAGTAAGAAAAATATTTTCTTTTTAGTGTGTTAGAAAAATATCATAAAGAAGTACATTATGTCTATCTGTTACATTGGTAATTTTTTATATTTTTTCCCTTTACATAATGTGTCCTAAGTACACATCAGGACACAAGTCATAAAGTGTAAAATAGTATAGTTTCATATCCTCTTAATATATGGCCCCATTAATAAAAATAACTTATCATATCCACGGAGAAGATAAAATAAAAATTATAAAGCATGATCTAGACAACATCTTGAGTTAAAAGCCAGTGGCAAAACCATCTCATAATTTTCTTTCAAAAAAATAAAATCAGGAGAAGAGGATGTGTTGTGCTGAGGATGGAAAATGGCAGAATGAAAGTATGAAATTGAATTACTTAAAGATGTAATGACTGTTTAGGATTATATTTGGATTTATT
>NW_006400049.1:324527-327165 GCF_000299155.1 Elephantulus edwardii | reverse complement strand
CTGAGGAAAGTTAAACCAAATCCACAGGAGCCAAAATATGACTTTAATTTCATACCACCTGAATTTCAGAATCGTCTCAGGAACAGGTTTGAGGCCCTGAACACTAATGAGCGAAGACCAGGTAAGTTGTGGGAGGATGTCAAATGTATTATTCAGGAAGAGTGCAAACTGGTCATATTAGTGTATATATATATTATGTTATTATATATTATGCCAAAGGGAGCTATTGAAAATGTTTCAACAAAGCTGCAGAACGGAAAAAATATTTCAGGAAAACACCAACTGGCAGAAAATTATCAAATGAACTGAATAAAATGAAGCTGGGATAGAAGAGATACAAAAGGAAAATGAAACAACCCTATTATTGTCAAAACAATTCTGAATCTTCCTTGTAATGTTTTCAGGTTCTTGCTTTATATGAAAGCAAACTGCTATGCTTTTCTCCTTAAAAGCAGCTAGAAGTTTCCAATAGGAACCTTTAGGATAGGAGCTTAGTACTTAAACGTTGTACCACCAGGGCTCCCCTGAAACAAGGAGGAGTTCTCTTTTGCTTTTTATTCTCTTTCTCCTCTCTTCTTCCCTTCTCTCTCCCCACTCCACCCTAGATTGGAGTTAAAGTGTAAAAATCAGTTTATTCTATTTAACCATTCATAATGCATTTTGCTTTATAATATTAACTAAATTGTTCACATGTGATCACACTTTCCTTTTTTCCTCTCTATAATTCTGCCTTCCCACCTCTGGTCTAGATCCTTGGACACATGTTGCTTTTTTAATTGTATGGGTGGTTATGCTGAGGAGTGAGTACCTCTCTGTTGTTATTTTTTCTTTGTTCTTGTTATTGTTAAGTTCCTTTGAGTCAACTACAACTCATAACAACCCTATGAGCAATGAATCTGAACCCTGTCTCAGACTATACCATTCTCATCTTTGACAGCATTGTTGTAGTCACCATGCCAATCCATATATTAAGGATATTCTTCTTCTTCACAGACCTTTCCAAGCATGATGCCTATTTCCAAAAGTTGGCCCCTCCTTACAACATGCCCAAAGTATGTGACATGAAGTTTAACTATCCTTGCCCACAATTAGCACCCTGGGTCCACCTTTTCCAAAACATATTTGATTGTCCTTTTTGCTTTCCAGGGGATTTTCAGCACTCTTTTCTAACACCATAACTCAAAAGTATGGATTCTTCTTCTGTCATCCTTATTCATTGTTTAACTTCCAGCTGGAGAAAAAGTAACTGAGAAGATTTTGGTTCCTTTATGTTGTTGTTGTTATGTGCCATCAAGCCCAGTATGACTTATAGTGATCCTACACACAGCCACTCTGAACTCTGCTCTATTCTGAGCCAATCTCATTGCCTCCGACACATCAATCCTCATTGTCCTAGTTATTATGTCAATCCATCTCTTCCAAGGTCTTTCTCTCCTGTGTTGTCCCTTTACCCTTCTAGGCATGACATCATTCTCCAAAGACTGATTCCTCATGGATACATGCTGGAAGTATGTGAGATCGATCTTCAAATCCATGCGTCCAAAAAGCAGCTTGGTTTCACTGTCTAACAGGCAGATCTGTTAGTTATCAGTTAGTTGTTAGTTCTCTAGCACCACAACTCAAAGAATCAATTCTTCTTCTGTCATCCTTGGTCACTGTCCAGTATAGAAAGTCATTTCAAAGACCATGGTCTGGATCAGGTGCATCTTAATCTCTAGACTTACATCCGTGCTCTTCAACATTCTGCAAAAAGTTATAGACCAGTCTATTGCTTGGGTGAAAGTTGAATCATAGAGATAACTTTTGTGTCAGGTTTAAAAGAAGCCTAAGAAACTTCGTCTCCAGGTTCTGTCAGTCTCTACTGCAACAATAGTTATGGCCCTTTAATATTTTTTAGTTTTGTTCCAAAATTTCCCCTACTATCTCCAATATTTTCTAATATGATTCCTTTTAGGGGGGTCAGCAGTGGTAGCTGGGTGCCATCTAATTCTTTGATCTCAGGGTTGTAAAAGTTGAGTTTGAACTCATTGCTTCAATATATACTTGCTTTTCTTTTCTCTTTGTTCCTGACAGATAATAAATGATATTTGCATCTTAAATTGCACCTTGCAAGCTTATAAGATGTCAGTTGGTATTTGGAAAAGCAGCATGTTGAATGCTGTTTTTGTAGAACTTTGTTATGCCAGTTGATATTGATTTCTCCCAAGACAGTGGCCCTAGGCCCCAGAACTCATATTTTTGGATGTTTGGTTATAATTAAAGAGCTTACATTGCATGGCTCCCTCTTGGTTGACAAGTTTTCTTTTCTTTACTTTTTTCTTCTCACTCCACAATATTTAGTCTTTAATATATAAACTGATTTGATGAGCAGATTAAAAGTATAAATGGGTATCCATGTGTTGCAAACAAGTTGTCAATTAAAATTTTTTTTTAGATTAAAGAGATTTTTATTTTTTTTTTATGGGGAAGTTTTACTTTATTTTTTTTCTTTTTTTCTTTTTTTACAGAGGTTTTGGATTTCCATTCATTCATTGCCGCAATTTTCTCCCTTCCCACCCCTCCCCACCAGAGCGCTTCCCCCTCCGAAGAGAGAGAAAAAAGAAAAAAAAAATTCCTTCATTAGTATACAATTCCCACG
>NW_006400049.1:318700-324262 GCF_000299155.1 Elephantulus edwardii | reverse complement strand
GACACGAGGGCACAAGGGAGAGAAATAAAGAAAGGAATTTGTCCCAAGAAACAAACAGGCCTTTATTGCCCAATCTGAGAGGGACACCAAGTGATCCAGCAGCATGGCATAAAGACAGGATCCAAATAGTGTCATGGCAGTTTGGAGTTTGGGGGGTTTCTTCCTTATAGGGGTCTGGGGAGGACTAAGATGGTACTTCTAGGAATTTAGCTTTTTGTTTTTGTTTTCTCAAGCTCAGAATCTTATCAGTATTCATTGTCTTGTCTGGTCTTTTATGTGACCAGCTTAGGCTTTATCAAGTTTCTCAGGAAGTGATCAAGCTTGGGGTTTGTGGGGCAACTGCCATATTCTTCCTTCATTATTATTATTAATTTTCATGAAAAGTGACAGAGATTTTGTTTTTCCATTCATTCATTGTTGCACTTTTCTCCCTGCCCACCCCTCCCTTCCAGTTCTTCTCTTTACAAAGTAAAAGAAAAATTATTTCATTGTTATACATTGTGTTTTCTTTAGTAAATTATTATAGATTTATGTCTTATGTTGCAGACGAGGGTATCTTTATTGAAAATTATCAAGAAGTAAATCACAAAGGGAACTCAATTCAAATGAAGCCAAGCTTAATATTGAAAACCTTCCCCTTGACTCGGGAGGGAGGGGTCAGTAAATACAATGCGAGAATCCTGTAAAGCCCCAAGGATTGCCGAGGTGCCTCAGGGTAAATTCTAGTTTGAACCTCGCTTCCCCCACATCCTAAAATAGCATTCAGTTTATTACAAATATTTAGTATTGGCTTCGCATAGTCTTATAGCACCCTGTCTCATCAAATCTCCATTGCACCTTGCCTTTTGAAATCTTCACTCGTCTATCTGATCACCAGTCTCTACTCTCCTATTGATTACCCTCACCCTCCTTCTTCTCTCCCCACTACCCCACGATGTTTTGAACAATTATGCATATCCTTTTCCGATTTGTTAGTTGGAATAGCCATATTGTTCTAACAACAATTTCCCCCAAGTTGATTCTCTTTTGTTTTGATCTTTTACAATATTTATTGCCTGTAAATTCTATTTCTGCTTTCTTTTTGACACACCGCAGTATCCCTCATATTTTCAGTAGCAGGCTTTACAATATTTTCCTTTTGTGACTGAGTTATTTCACTAAGCAAAATGTCTTCTAAACCCACCCATTTTGTGAATATTATTTTTTTTATTATCCTTTGCTGTTCTTATGTACTATCAAGTCTGAACCAGCTCATTCATTAATGAGTCTCCAGTAGATTTTCAGAGACCATCACATGGGAGGATACTGTTCATCTTTCTCTTGTGAAGTAATTGGCAAATTTGAAATGCATGCCTTTGGGTTAGCAGTATGATTCCTTTCCACTAAGTCATTAGAGTTATTGTTCTTTAGTGCTGCATAGTATTTATTCTATGGTGTAAATGTACCACAATTTCTCTATCCATTAATTTGTGGATGGCCATTTGGGTTGTTTCCATCTTCCTCCTATTGTGAATAATGCTGAGAAAAAAATTGGTGTACATATTTCCACTCATGTCTCAGCCCTGATTTCTTTGGGGTACCTTCCTAGCAAGTGAAATACTTGGATTATATAGGATTTCTATATCCACCTTTTTGAAGAAATGCCATTCTGACTTTCATATTGTACTGTAACTACTACCCGTAGTGAATGAGAATTCCAATCTTTCCTCATCTTCAGCAACATTTAATTTGCTTCCTTGTCGTACTTTGTTGTTTTTGCTGCCATGAAGTGATTTATCATTGTTGTTTTGATTTATATCTCTATGATTGATAGCATTTGAACATTTTTAATTTTTTTTTCAAATTTTATAATCTTAATGAAAGTTTACAGAGACTTTGGATTTCCATTCATTCATTGTTGCACTTTTCTTCCTGCCCACCCCTTCCCCCCAGTTAACTCTTCTCTTTCAAAAGTAAAAGAAAAATTCTTTCATTATTATACAATACCTCCTCCCAAGTCTGCTCCATCATGCAGCCTTTGTTCTGGACTCCTGTCATGACAATAATATAATCATATATCCCTTTTAAACAGTTCTCTCCTACATCTGTTTCAATGCAGTGTACATCATTTATCCCATCTTTCTCAGTCTCCTCCCGACCCCATTTTACAACAGTGACACTATGCAGTATTTGTTCTTTTGTGACTGACATATTTCACTCAGTATACTGTCCTCCAGGGTCACCCATTTTGAATAATATTTCATGAGTTCCTTGAACATTTTCTCATGAGTTTCTGTTATATCAAATTGTCTTTCTGGAAAACAGTCTTCTAATATCTTTTGTCCATCTTGTAATTGAATTATCTTTCTTTTCCTAGTGTAGGCAGTATAGTATTCTGTATATTTTACTTACGTGTCCCTTATCTGATAAATTGTTTTTAAGTATTTTGGACAATTTTTTTTAATGCACACAGGGATTTGAATTTTTAATGTCCTTTTGTTGATTTTTTTTCCTCTCCTGGTTTTGTGCATTTTTGGCTATTTTTACTAGCCTATTCCTGTCATAGACAAGGACTTCTAAATTTTTCTCCATTTTTTTTTCAAACCCATACTATTTATTTCTTATCAAATCATAAAATTATTTAGTAGTAAATGATCGAAATGATGCAAATACAGGAGGCCTCTCTCTGCCTAGTTTTTTTTTGTCTTTTTATGATTCATATCATGCTAATGAAAATCACCTTATTTGATTATTTTTGGTGACAAATCATTTACAGAACAATTTTCAATAAGGTCTGGTTGCATATGTTGAGGCTGGTGGGCACAACAATCTAAGTGGTATAGAATTGATAGGTAAGGAAAGTAATAGTTTATGTAGGCACGTAAGATTGCAATTGAGTTGACCATGTATTGGACTTACATTCCCAAGAATGAAGCAAAGGAACGAAGTAGTGTAAACCTCAGCACATGATTTGAAATAAAGGAGGGCTCATCTCAAAAAGAAATGTTGTTGTTGTTATGTGCCAGCGAGTCGCCTGCAACTCATAGCGACCCTATGTACAACAGCCCTAAACTCCGCTCTGTCCTGTGCCAATCGCACTGTCTCTGAGACTCCCATCCCAATTATCCCAGTCACTGAATCAATCCACCTCATAGAGGGCCTTCCTCTCCTGCGCTGTCCCTCCACCCTCCCAAGCATGATGTCCCTCTCCAAGGACCGGTCTCTCCTCACAACATGTCCAAAGTATGTTAGAAGGAGCCTCAGAATCTTTGCCTCCAAGGAGCCACCAGTTTTAACCCTTTCCAGGACAAATCTGATCCCAACATAAGGAACTATAGTCAGCTGATGTGTTTGAAATCACAGAAGCCAGGGAAGCTTCATATATAAGTTATTAGATGGAGGGCTGGTGAAAGGGAGATAGATGTGAAGGGCGGGTGTAGAAGTGGATGGGTATCCTGCGGGATGGTGAAGCAGGAAATAAGTGGGTAAAGACGCATGTGAGAAAGGTAGGGACAACACTGACACTAAAGTTAACTCCGAAATAAGGGATATAACTTTAACTTGCTGGTCTGTCTAATACTTCTCTAAATCTGAACATTCACATTGAGACAGACTAGGAAGAAGGATTGGCCATCCACTTCTGAAATAGCAGGCCTCTGAAAACCCTATGTACAAAAAGAAACGTACTGGAGAAAAGTTCTTGGCTGAAGCAAGAGCACAAGATTCAACTCAACAAAGTTACTGAAATCCAACAGCAAGGAACAGTACCATTATCATCAGCAGTAATAACAAAAGTCAATTGAAAAGTTATTATGTTTGAGGCTTATATGCATTCTCTCTCTATTTTTTAAATATACCTGAGAAGTAGATTCTGTTTAAATAAACCAATCCCAAAGCATAAAATCATGAGCCAGCAATCCTGATAGTTGTTAAAAAATTCCAACTATTGTATTTTTATGTTTTTCAGTGAAAATGACAGAGGCTGTTTTCAGAAAATTATGTTACTGTAATATAGACAGAAATTAGCAAAGCATGCATTTTTTACTCATTTTTCAAAACTATTTGTAATGGAACAAATAATACAAGACTATATGAGAAAGAATGCTGACTCAAGTTTGGAGGAAAGCTTCCTAACAGCCTCTGAGATGCAAATGAAACACATTGTTTCTTAAAAACAAAGACTTAAGTGCTCACTAATGAAGATACAAAATTATAGCTATAAAAATGAATTATTATATAACATAAAACAAAATCCTAACGAAAGGTCTAATAAGCAACATCATAATAAAGGGAAAAGCAAAGATTGATGTTATCAAGAAGCTTTCTTTAACAAAATGTAGAGATAAATTGGGCTGTTAAAGAAAAGATGGTTAAAGTCCCAGTTCAATAATTTTCTTTTGCTTTAATCTAAAATAAATAAATACTAATCTCTTCCAGTCAGTTGGCCAGGTAGATTCTCCAGATTTCTTGGGACAATCTGCGGAGAACATCCAGGGCAGCATCTGTTGAAATATGTCAATTGGTACTCTATCAATTCCTGGAGCTTTATTTTTTGCCAAGTCCTTCAGAGCTGCCTGCACTTTCTCCTTCAACACCATTGCCTCGTGACCATTTGTTGTTTCTTGAAATTATTCTGTGTCAGCCAATTATTTTTGATACAATGACTCTTCATACTCTTTCAATCTTCTTTTATTGCTTCCTGGATCATTCAATATTCTGCCATAGCGTCTTTAAGTATTGCAACTCAAAGCTTGAATTTGTTCTTTATCACCTTGAGCTTAATAAATGCTGAATGAATTTGGCCCACAATCAACACTCTTGACACCAGCAGTCAGAAAATAAAAAGATGAATTGCATTAGGTAAATCTGTTGTTAGAGACCTCTACAGAGTACTGAGAAGCAACTATGTCAGCCTAGACACTAAGGTACACATGATCCAGGCCATGACGTTTGAAATTACTTTCTATGCATCAGAAAGCTTGACATTGACTAAGAATTACAGAAGAATTGATGCCTTTAAGTTGTGGTGCTGAAAATATCTTCAGTATACCATGGACCACAAAGAAAAGAATTATGTCTGTTTTAGAAAAGGTGAAACCAAGTTTCTACTTGGAGGCTAGGATTTTGAAGCTCTGTCTCATATACTTTGGGCATGTGGCCAGGAGGGACCTATCCTTGGAGAAGAACATCATGCTTGGAAGGGTGGAGGGACAGCCCAGGAGAGGAATACCCCAGATGAGATGGATTGATACAGTAACTAGGGCAATGGTGATAGGTCTCTCAGAGTCACTGAAACTGGGTCAGGACAGGGCAGGCTTCAGAGCTATTGCACATAGGGTTGCTATGAGTAATAGGCAACTTGACAGCACATAACAATAACAATATCAAAAGAGTAGGAATTTCACAACACTTAATCATGTTGTTATTATGTGCCGCCGAGTCATTTCCGACTCATAGCGACCCTATGCACAACAGCCCTAAACCCTGCTCTATCCTGTGCCAACCGCACCGCCTCTGACACACCCATCCCGATTACCCCAGTCACCGAATCAATTCATCTCACAGAGGGTCTTCCCCTCCTGC
>NW_006400049.1:310693-316616 GCF_000299155.1 Elephantulus edwardii | reverse complement strand
TCGATCTGATTCCTATGCATACCATCAGGTGAAGTCCATTTGTATAACCTGTGTTTGTGTCTCTTATAAAATGTATTTGCAATGAATAAGTCATTGCACTTAATCATGTTCATGAAAAACTTGTACATAGGCCAAGAAGCATTCATTCTAACAGAAGAACAGGATATTGCTTGATTAAAAATTGGAAAGGGATTGTATCCTCTCCTCACACCTATTCAATAGTTATGCTCTACAAGAAATCTGAGAAACTGAATAAAGAAGACTATGGAATTAGATTTGAAGGAAAACTCATCAACAACCTACATTATGCCTATGACACTATCTCATTTAATGAAAGTACGAATACTCAAAAAACTTAAATATGAAGATCAAACAGTACTATCTCAATAGGATTACATGACAACATCAAGAAAATTAAAATTCTAACAATTGTACCAGTAGGACCCCTGTTTTTAAGTCCATAATAAATATTATGGAAGCCACAGTTAAAAGAGTAATATATTGCATTTGGTAAATCAGATGTCAGGGGTCTCTTTAAGGTGCTAGAAACTAGGATGCCAATATAAAGACTAAGATGCCTTACCCAAGCCATAATAATTTCATTTGTCTCCTGCCCATTGCAAATTGAATAATGAATAAGAAAGACTAAAGAGAAGTCAATGGATTTTAGTATTGATGAAGAGTATTGAACAAATCACGGGCTGCAAAGAGCATAGAAATATGTATTGGAAGTACACCCAAAGTGCTCCTCAGAAGAAAAATTTGAGGCTTTGTCTCACATAGTTTGGACAAGCTGCCTGGAGGAGCCACTCCTTGTAAAAGGACAGCATGTCTGGAAAACTACGGGGTCCATAAAAAGACAGTAAGGCCTTCAACAAAATGGATTTTTAAGATAACTACAACCCTTTTCCAGCTTTGTTCCGGCACTATGGCCCCCGCAAAGAAGGGTGGTGAGAAGAAGAAAGGCCGTTCTGCCATCAACGAAGTGGTGACCAGAGAGTACACCATCAACATTCCCAAGCGCATCCATGGAGTGGGATTTAAGAAGCGTGCTCCTCGGGCACTAAAGGAGATCCGGAAATTTGCCATGAAGGAGATGGGCACACCAGATGTTCGCATTGACACCAGGCTTAACAAAGCTGTCTGGGCCAAAGGAATAAGGAATGTCCCATACCGCATCCGTGTACGGTTGTCCAGAAAACGTAATGAGGATGAAGATTCCCCAAACAAGCTGTATACACTGGTTACCTATGTACCTGTCACCACTTTCAAATATCTACAGACCGTCAATGTGGATGAAAACTAAACAAATAAAGTTATAAAACTGTAAAAAAAAAAAAAAAGATAACTACAACCATGGGCTGGTATACAGCAGAGATTGTAAGGGTGCCACGGAATCCTTGCAGATGGGCTTATGTGATGGACTAGGTAATTGTTGTTATGTTTAAGATTATTAATACTCATCTATCCTAAGAAATAGTATAGTAGTTGAACAAATATTAGTAATGAATATTCACAGCAAAACAAAAACAGGCATAAAAAAAAGATACTCTTTTGACAAAATCTTAATGTAAACATTCTGTGATGGAATGTTCTCTGTGGCTCTTGAACTTCTATCAGTTTTAACATATCTCTAGTTTTGCCCATACTCATCCATGTATATGGGTTACATTTAAGTTGATTCTTTTTTAAATTGATTACTTTTAAGTTTCAAAACAAAAAAAAAGTAGATAATGTCAATTTCTTTGTCTATTAACTTATTTGACATTTGAATTATATCTATTCAATTCCTAGTACTTTTCTAAACACTGGGTATATGAATATGAATGGGATAATTCTTATTCATATATTTTTCACAGTCTGCATAATGGACAGGCACATAATAATAAAGTTGTTATAAATAAGAATAAATACTTAGAAAAACATACAATGGAGTAAAGAGGAGGGTATTCCAAGCTAGTCTGAGATGGTAATTTATTCTCAGTGGACAAGTGTAGCATTAAGAAAAATACAAGTTCTAAATTTTTATTTCTCCAAATTTAGTAGTCTAATCTGTAACTCTACATGTATCTGATTTCCCTGGTTACAAATATTCACTATTATTTAAACTATTACTAGAATTTTAATTGTTCCAAGCGAAAGGACACCTTTTCCTAAAAGCCTAACTACTTGTTTGCTGAAGATGTTCAACTGTGTAATGAGTCAAAACTCATTGTCATAAAATAAATTCTAATTTATAATTACACTACATTGGGTTTTCAAGACTATAAATATTAATGGCTGCTTATCTTTCTCTCCTGAATATCCACTGGTGGTTTTGAACTGCTGGAGATGCTTGCCTTTGGATTGTCATAAAGTATAGACTGTGCGGCCAGAGTAGGGAGTATATATATATATATTCCACTACTTTTTGGACTTTAAATTTCAATATCCCACAGTCACTTCTAATGCAACATACATAAAACTTTCAACTAATCTCTACTGCTAGACATGATCTTTATCTATGTTTCTTTATTACCTATAGCCAGTCAGAATATTTGAGTCATTCTAGATTGTACACTTTCTTCTCATCTACTTAATTAACATTTCTCTCTTCCTACATCCCAAATGCTCACTTTGAATACTGTTATCATTCTGTGGGTATAAAACAGTCTTTCATCCATAATTTGGTTTGAGTTTCAAATCTGATAGTATCCTTTACATATTAAGATGTTATGAAAAGATTTTTTTACTCCCATAAGGCTTTCTGGAGAACACATGACAAGTTTACTAAACTGGTTCAAAAATGACTATTCAGGGCAAAGATAAAAGACTAGCCTATGCTGTGTGATAGGGTGAAATTCCAGTTCATAACCAGAAGCTTGAATATCCCATCATCTCTGAGAGAAATTAGTGGAGCTTTTTACCAGCTTTTAAAATATGTAGGGATAAGTTTTTACAGCTGCCAGCAAACAGAAAAAAAATCCATCTTATTTCTTAATAAATCATGAAGCACCATAATCATCTCTCATTTCTATTATCCTCATAATCTTCCAATTCAATCTTGTCTTCCTTTCACTAACATACACAATCTGCCAGTCCATCTTCTGCTATAATATCAGGCATTTACAATTGCAATTTGTTGATTCTGTTATCCTAAACAGATTTTTCATTGGTTCAATATCACTTAACAGTCATTCTCAAAATTTCTTATTTAAAATATGGGGATTATTACTTGAGAATTGAGGAATATGCAAGGTGCTTTATATATACAAATTAGATTTTTTTCCAATGGATAGTTTTAAATGTCAAGTGACTTTTCTATTTTCTGCAAAAATTAGTGTCTAACATAAAAATAATATCTCATCTACCAGTTTAAGATATATTATAAATGATATTATCTTTTTATATTCTTTCATGAATCACCAAAGTCGCATTGTAAATTTCAATACTTACTTAAGTTCACCCTTTAGGCCTGCATTATTTAATTGGAAATTATAATTTTTACAATAGAATATATATTATCTAATCTACATGAGATATAGATATCTTCACTAGTTAGAATATATCGATCCTCAGGCCTTAAAATAGAAGTTTTCTGCATTGAAACAGATGAGGGAGAAAACTGTTTAAGAGGGATAAGTTACTAGGTATTTTTGTCATGACAGGAGTCCAGAGCGAAGGCTGTATAGTGAAGTGGACCTAGGGGGAGGGATTGTAAAGCAATGAAAGAATTTTTATGTTACTTTTCCAAGAGGGTAGTGTACTAGGGGGGAGGGGAGAGAGGGGAGAAAAGTGCAACAATGAATGAATGGAAATCCAAAGTCTCTGTAAATTTTCATTGAAATTAATAATATTTTTTTTAAAAATAAAATTATTATTAAAAAAAAAAGTTTTCAGGTACCCTCCATTCCACTCTGATGCATAACAACCACATGAACAGCAGACCTGAGCCTTGCCCTATCCTGCACAGTCCTCATGTTCGCCGTCATTCTCAAGCCATTGTGGCAGCCGCTGTGTTGATTCGTCTTGTCGAAGTTCCACTTATCTTTTGCTGATCTTTCTCAGCCTGATGTCTCTCTCCACATAATGATCCTTCCTGAAAATATGCCTGACATGAAACAAAGTTTCACCATCTTATTTCTATGGAATACTCAAGTTGTGGGTCCTTTAAGACAGAATTGCTTTTTTTTTTTGGCAGTCAATGGTCTATTCAATATTTCTTGCTAACACAATGATTCAAAGACATTGATTCTTTTTTATTGTCCTTATTCGTGGTCCAACTTTCAGAAGCATGAGAAGCAATTTAAAAGGTTATTGAATGTATCCTCAAATAAAATTTTTAAAACTTCACTCTGTAATAATTTAATGCCACATGTCTCATTATTTAATGCATTCCCAGATTATTTCAACTGTTTGGAGTGTCCAGTCTCAGACATATCTTTGTTGCTTATTACACTTCAATTTTTCATATTAAGGAACTTAGACAGTCTTATTTTATTTGAGTTAAAGTTTACAGGTACTATTGAGTTTTCACTGACTTAGTTATAGAAATGTTATTTTATAACATTCATTAAATTTAAGTAGTGTAATAATAATGTTTAATGAAATGTTTTTGGTATATCATTTTTACTTTCATTCACCTTGCTTATTTACTAATATAGCTTCCATCTCCTTTCCACTTTAACATACTGTAGAAAATGGATTCAAGTGTGTCAAAGACAATATTGTTGTTGTTGTTGTTTTGTGCTGTCGAGTTAGTTACAACTCATAGTGACCCATACGAATAAAAGACCTGGACACTTGTATAACTTTTATGGTTTCTCCAAGTTCATAAGGTTTCTGGAGGAAAGCTATCTCAGAAGTGATACCACTCCTGCTTCCAAATTTGTTTTAATCGCAGAGCTCCACTAAACACTGTCCGCCATGGATAACCATTATCATATTTGACATATCAGTGTCACAGTGTTCAGCTTCACAGCATCCAAGAGTTAACCTTTATACAGCAAATGGACAAAGCAGTGCTATATCACTTAGAAGAATGTTTGACCAAACACAGTTAAAACCAGGCCTGAGGGCCTGTGACCTGAGGGCTCAAATGTATTTTTCAATAGGAGACAGAATACAATCAACTCACACTCAATGGCAAGTAATCATTCCACCCTAATCCTCACCAGAACCAGAAAACAAACCTCTATGCATCACAACTTTTTCCCAATAATGTGAAAAGAAAATCTCTGACTTGGAAAAAACACTCAGCAATTCCATCTCAGTCAAGGGTCTCATAACAAAAATTTATAGAATCATACAGGTCTTCCTCTTGGCACCAACAGCCAGGAAAAAAACAAACAAACAACTTATTGCGATGGGTTTCTCTAATACCACTACACAGCTCTGCTCGCTGAAACTGAGGAGGACCTCATGCACTTACTGCAGAGGGTCAAGAACTGCAGCCTTCAATATGGACTGAGGCTCAATGTCCAGAAGACAAAAATTCTCACTACTGGACCAATCGTTAGCATCAGGATGGATGGTGAAGAGATTGAGATTGTTCATAGCTTCAGTTTGCTCAGCTCCACGGTCAACACTCCTGGCACCAGTAGCCAGGAAATAAAAAAAAGTATTGCGATGGGAAAGTCTGCGGTTAGGGACCTCTCTAAAGTACTCAAGAGCAACAGTATCTCTCTGGAGATTAAGGTGCTCCTGATACAGGCCATGGATTTTGCAATCACTTGTTATGCATCAGAGAGTTGGACAATGACTACGGAGGAACAGCAAACAACAAATGCTGGCGAGGTTGTGGAGAAACTGGAACCCTGATTCACTGTTGGTGGGAGTGTAAAATGGTGCATCCCCTGTGGAAAGCAGTATGGCGTTTTCTCAAAAAGTTGCAAATAGAGATACCATTTGACCCAGCAATTCCACTACTGGGAATATACCCTGA
>NW_006400049.1:298825-309408 GCF_000299155.1 Elephantulus edwardii | reverse complement strand
GATGGGAAAGTCGGCTGTTAGGGACCTCTCTAAAGTACTCCAGAGCAACGGTGTCTCTCTGGAGACTAAGGTCCGCCTGATACATGCCATGGTCTTTGCAATTGCTTGTTATGCATCAGAGAGGAGGATAGAAGGAGAATTGATGCCTTTGAGCTGTGATACTGGAGAAGGGTATTGAATGTTCCATGGACTGCCAAGAAAACAAACAGATTCATCCTAGAGTGGGTTAAACCAGGCTACTCCTTGGAGGTAAGGATTCTGGGGCTTCATCTGACATACTTTGGACATGTTGTAAGGAGAGACAGGTCCTTGGAGAGGGACATCATGCTTGGTAGGGTAGAGGTACAACGCAGGAGGGGAAGATCCTCTATGAGGTGGATTGATTCAGTGATTAGGGTAATCGGGATGGGTGTGTCAGAGGCAATGCTATTGGCACAGGATAGAGCAGGGTTTAGAGCTGTTTTACATAGGGTCGCTATGAGTCGCAAATGACTCGACGGCACATAACAACAACACCAACACAGGGCTTCCTCAAGATAAATATTGAAAACCCAACTATAAAATGCACAAAAGACATGGGGAGACTTTTCACAGAGGAAATCATTTGGGATTGTAGCATAGGTTCTTACCACTAGGCCACCAGTGCTCTCTAGGAGAAGACATTTTGGTTAACCAACAGACACATGAAGAGATGCTCAAAAATCACTGGAAATAAGAAAGATGCAAATCAAAATCACAATGAGATATCATTTCACCTCAGTAGCAGTGACCAAGTTAATAGGTTAGCTAACAACAAATGTTAGGGAAGACATGGAGAGATTGTAATTCTCGTTTATTATTGATGTGATTCTAAAATGGTTAAGCAACTCAGGAAGGCAGTCTGTGTTTCCTCAAAAAGCTGAACATGGATGCTCCATATGATCGAGTTAGGAATCATTGTTAGAAATAACTTCTTGTCATTATATGCCTTCAGGTTGCCTACAACTCATAGAGACCCTAATGTATAACAGCTCTGAGGCCTGCCCTGTCCTGAGCCAATCTCACTGAATCTAACTCAACTAACCCCATTGTCTGGTTTTTGTATCAATCCAATGTAAGAGTCAAGTTTTGTCACATCGATCTATCCATCTATCATCTATCTATCTATCTATCTATCTATCTATCTATCTATCTATCTCTATCCCAAACTCTATCTCTATCTTTATATATCTATATATCTCTGGTCTGGCCACAATCTTAAGTCCTTTGTCTTTGCTCTTCTCAAGTTCAATATTCGCTCCCTTGCTAATGAGCCCGCTCATTTCCAAAATAGCAATTGCTCTGTGTCGCCGCCATCTTCCCCCACAAGTTCCCCAATCTACTTCTCAGGCCCCAACCAACCCTAGCCCAGCCCAGAGCCAGTAAAATCTTAGCCCCTAGGAGTTCGGTCTCCTGCCCTACTGCCACTGCGCCAGAGTGCGTTGGAGTCCCTGCTCAAGCTTGTAATAAAATCCCTCTTGTTCTTGTGGCGGATTTGGCTCCCTGATGGTCTTTAGGGGACTCGAGATTGTGGCACAACACCATCTCATCCACAGTCTTACTCTCCTATGTTATCCTTCCACCCTTCCAAGCATGATACCCATCTCCAAAGATTGATCACTCCTGGTCACATGCCCAAAGTAGACAAGATGAAGCTTCAACATCTTAACCTCAAAAAAGAAACTTGTTTTCACACTGTCAAACACAGACTTACTTATTTTCTTGGTAATTCACGGTATATTCAAGACTCTTCTCTAGCACCACAACTCAAAGGCATCAATTCTTCTTCTGTCATCCTTAGTCGTTGTCCATCTCTCTAATGAATATCAAGTAGTTGCAAAGACCATGGCCTGGTTCAGATGCACCTTAGTCTCCAGAATGATATTGTTGCTTCTATGCCTTCAGTATATATTGCGTCTCAATATTAAGAAAACAAAGATTCTTACCACTGGACCAATAGGCAATTGTTATGATGGATGTAGAGGAGATTGAAACTGTCAACAGCTTCATCTTGCTTGGATCCACGATTAACACCCTTGGCACGAGCAGTCAGAAAATAAGGAAACACACTGCACTGGGAAAGTCTTCAGTTAGAGACTCCAAATTATTGAGGAGTAGTGGTGTCAGTTCGAGGACTAAGTTGAATCTGATTTAGGCCATGGTGTATTCGGTTACTACCTATGCATCTGAGACCTGGGCAAGGAATAAAGATAACAGAAAAGGATTTGACATCTTCGGAATGTGATGTTGGAGAATAGCGCTGAACATCCCGTGCACATCCAAGAAAACGAACAGGTGTGTCTTGGAGAGGGTGCAGACAGAGTGCTCTTTGGAGAGGAGAATGATGAGGCTTGGCCTCACATACTTTGCACATGTCACTAGGAGGTGCTATTCCTTGAAGAGGGACATGATGTTGGAAAGGGTGGAGGATCGGCAGAAGAGAGAAAGACCCTCAATGAGGTGGATTGGCATAGTGACAGTCACCCATTATTATCAATGTGTTCTAATTGCATGCTGGATTGATTTTTGCCTGCAAAAGAATGTAGAAATGATCTGTTCTCTTTTTCTCTGGTTGTTAATGGATATATTTGAATAATAGTGATGTTAAAAGGAGTTTCTTATATGCATATGGATATTATCCTATCATTCATAATATTGTATTTTAAGATGGAAATGTCTTTTAAATTATGACTCTTACCTCATTTTTCCTCATATTTTTATTTTTGGCATAGTTGATCAAATGATTCAGAATATCTCATGTTAATCCATTTCATTTCACCAATGCCTTGTATGCCTCACAAGCATATTACCCAGAAGAGCAGATGAGAGAAACTTTCCCATTACAAAAAATCAATTAGGTGTTGCCCTCCACTTTCTCCTGTGACTTGGTTTCATGCCTCTTCCCTGCTCTGCCAGCATCCATTTCAGTCTCTTTCTCCTACTTTTTTCAGGCCCATACTACCTTCCTTCCTGAAGCAGCCAACCATCAATATGGTGGCTTAGGTGTCCAGTCACTTCTGTAATGCTGACCTCAAAAGGCCACTGTTGCCACAATAGCCCCTCATGTGAAAGAGTACAGTGGAATTTGTGACCTTGTGAGAAAACAGAGCAGCAGCAGAGGCTGATGGAGAGATGGAAGAAGTACAGAAACAAAACTCTCCAGGTATCAGGTAAAAGGAAGAAATACAAATTCAAGAAACTAAGTGAACTCCAAACAGGCCATTGATGTTGTTACTGTTTGGTGCTTTGAGTCGAGTATGACTCATAACAACCCTATAAATAACCAGTATAAACACTGTCTTACCTAATGCCATCCTGACAATATCTGTCTCGTTCAAACCCATTGCCACTATCACAATACTAACACACTTGGTTGAAGATCTTCCTTTCTCTTGCTACCTCTCCACTTTTTCAGGCATGATATCCCTATCCAAGGAATAACCTCTCCTAGCAACATACTCAAAGTGAGACAAAGCTTCATCATCTTGACCTCCAAGGAGCATTCTGGTTGCACCTTATCCAAAACATACCTGGCAGTTCATGGAATCTTCAGCACTCTTCTACAATATCACAGTTTAAAGCCATCAGTTTTTTTTCTCCAGCTCTCAGATGCATACAAAGTGAATGGAAAGAGCACAGCCTAAATCAGAAGCACCTTTTCCAAAATTACCTAATTTTCAAATTAATAATGATATCATTGTTGTTCTTGATTGCCATCGAGTAGATCCTGACTCATAGTAAACCTATGAACAAAACACCTGAAGCCTTTCGGTAATGATTGCCATTTCTCAAAGTTGATCATTTCCAGAGGAATGTTGTTTAGAAAGTGGATGCCACTCCTCAGTAATTTGGAGAGATAATCTGACAGCATATTTTCCAAGTGAAATATTTCTCCTCATATCCTGACTGCTAATACCAAGTGTATTAATTGAGGATCCAAATAAGATTAAGTCATTGACAGTCTCAATCTTTTCTCTATCCATTACAATGTTGCCTATAACTCAAGGGGTGAGGATCTCTGTTTTCTTGACACTGAGATTCAATCCATATTGAAGCTAGACTACTTACCCTTCTGCAGCAAATGCACCATGTTTGGCAGAGTGGAGGGACAGCAAAGGAGAGGAAGACCTTGGATGAGATGGATCGATTCTGTGACTGGAGCGGTGGGAATAAGTTCCTTTGAGATGGCTAGGTTGGCACAGGATAGAACAGCGTTTAGAGCTCTTGTACCTAGGGTCACTATGAGTGGTAAATGACTCGATGGCACATAAAAACAACAAGAACATTTGCTCTCTTCATAGATGATCTCCTTATTCTATTTATGTGATTGTTGATCATTGGTGTTCAAAATGCTTAAACTTAAGGTGATTTTTCAATTCAGGTAGGATAGTCTCAAATTCATGTCTTGATTTTTGTGCACTTGTTTCGATTTTAATCTGTTCCAATTTGAATTTGCACATGAGTAATTGATTATCAGTTCCACAGTAAGAGCAGTGTTCTGATTTTGACTGGATAAGAATGTTAAGACAAGGACCTTCTTCCAGAACTATCAGAGAGAGAGAGAGTATCTCCTCAAAGCTGATTCTTGGTACTCAGACATGGAGCCACCTAAACTTTGAGACATAAATATAAGTTTGTTGTACTGGGAAGTTGACATAGAAATTCCATACGTCCTAGCCATACCACTACCTGAAATATGTTGTTGTTGTTATGTACTTGCGACTCAGAGTGTCCCAATGTACAACAGCCCTAAATTCTGTTCTGTCCTGTGCCAATCTCATTGTCTCCGACACATTCATCCCAATTATCCCAGTCATCGAATCAACCCATCTCCTAGAGGGCCTTCCCCTCGTGCGCCTCCCCTCCACCCTCCCAAGCATGATGTCCTTCTCCAAGGACTGGTCTCTCCTTACAACATGACCAAAGTACATCAGAGGAAGCCTCAGAATCCTTGCCTCCAAGGAGCAGCCCAGTTTAACCCTCTCTGGGATGAATATGTTTGTTTTCTTAGCAGTCCATGGTACCCTCAATATTCTTCTCCAACACAAAAGCTCAAAGGCATCATTTCTCCTTCTATCCTCCTTAGTCATTGTCCAACTCTGATGCATAACAAGTGATTACAAAGACCATGGCCTGTATCAGATGCACCTTAGTCTCCAGAGGACACCATTGCTCTTCAGTACTTTAGAGAGATCCCTAACAGCATTTTCCCATTGTAATACATCTTTTAATTTCCTGACTGCTGGTGCCAAGAGTGTTGATTGTGGATCCAAACAGACTAAAGCTGCGAACAATCTCAATCTCTTCACCATCCATCCTGATGCTGCCAATTGGTCCAGTGGTGAGAATCTTTGTCTTCTTCACATTGAGCCTCAATACACATTGAGGATTTGACCCTTTGCAGCAAGTGCTTCAGGTCCTCCTCAGTTTCAGCAAGTAGAGTTGTGTCATCTCCATTTCCAAAATAGCAGGCCTCTAAAAACTTTTTGTATGTACCTGAAATATACCACAAGAAAATTAGAGCTGAGTCACAAACAGAGGTCTGTACACCAATGTTCATAGCAGTATTATTCACAATATCAAGAAAGTGGAAATAACTCAGGTTACCATCAGCATAAGAATGGTTAAAAAGCTATAGAATGTTCTTGCAGTAGAATTCTATGCACCACTAAATAACAACTATTTGTAAACATGACACAACATTGGAGAATGTGGAGGGCATTATGTTGTGTAAAATAAGTTGGTCACAAAAGTACAAACACTGCATAATACTGCTACTGTGAAAATAATAAGAAGTTAACTGAAATGTTGAGGAAAGGGAAAGGAGAAAAATAAAATGAGTAAAAAAAAAGAAAAAGACTACTACAAGAAAAAAAAAACAGCGAGGAAAGAATGAACCTTGCAAGAATTGAGATAAGTCAATATGACTATTGCAATTATCAAGTAATTGTTGTTTACCATCAAGTCTGGACTGACTCATAGCCCCTCAGAGGCAAGAAATCACTCAGGAGGAGAATGCTCATCCTTCCATGGAGCAGCTAGCGGCTTCTTACCCTAGGCCACCAAAACTCACCAGGAACAAGATATATATATAACTGTTTAAAAGGAAAAGGAGTAAAGGATTGTGGAAGAAGGAAAAAGAAAACATGAGGACAGCAGAGATTAGCATTGGGATGGGGAATGAAGGAATAGACTTAGTGTAGTGGGGACCTACAAAATGGAGGAATAATACATCAATTATAATTAATTACAAAAATGTACAGGAATCATGATATAAAACAAAATGTACATGAAGGAAACAATGCATATTAATGATTGTACCAAAAAGGAATAATTTTATTTATTATTTATTTACTTAGTATTCTACTATTAAAAATAAATATATATTTTTGAAAATTAAAAATAAAGTGTAAACTTAGGAGATATTTAAAATTCACGTTAATTGGGGCAAGGTAAAAATGGCCGACAACTTGACAAATGGAATTAATATCACTAGATTTTACATGCACAAATTGTTGAAATGGGGTATACTCTTTTACATATATTAACAACAAACATGAGTGCTATTAAAATCCATTGAAAGGAATTTATATATATGTAAAATTTTGAAGCAATACAACTGTTAAGAAAATCTCATTTTATCCAATTTTTTTCCCTTATGCCTTCTATCTGGGCTGTGACTGAGTGTGAAATGAATGGTGTATGTGTCAGGAGGAGTACATTTTAAGGTAGCAAGCAAGAGTAATCTGCATATGTAAAGGGAATATGAAGATAATATAATGTCAGATGATAAAGATATACATCCCCTTTGCTTTAGCTTGTCAAACTAATTTTTATCTGTTATATGTAAAATTCTTTGGGGAAATAATTAAATTTAAGGGAATTCATGGAATAAAATGATTCTTGACCTTATTAGAATTCTTATTAGACGTTTTTAGTATTTCTTGCTGCTATAGATTGACAGAAGCTGAAGAAAGGAAATAAGAAGAATTTCCACCAGTTCAGTCACTAGTGAAAATGAGCAATTAAACCAAAATTCTGGGGTGGGGGTGCGTGGCTTAATCATAAGATCACACAACTTGAGGGTGGAGGGAGGGATGAGTAAAGGAAAGGGGAAAGATCTGGTATGAAAAACAATGTATACAAACTTTATGAACTTTGTAAACCAGTAGAAACTTTAAAAGAGAAAATTAAAAAATAACCTATTTAAAATAATTTTGAGTTTCAGATGGGGTACACTTAAGATCATATTTTAAAACAAAACAAAATTAAATGTTATTGGTGGGCAAGTTAGGCAGAGTTTATTTAGGCATAAAATTTAAAGCCAAAACCTGTCTCTACTTAGAACTTTTATTAAGTTATCAATTTTAGGAAATTAATGTTTTTCAAAAAAGCAAAGTCCTTCACTTCTTTTTCATCACCCAAGCAACTCAGACGTATGGTGATTTTGGTAATGACTCCAGTAAACATTTTTAGAAAACAAAGATTCTACTGCAAAGGTAAAAAATGTTTGATAATATTAAAAAGTATATTTGGTTATATTAAAATAATGTTTAATTATATCACAGATTTGCTTAGAGAAAATCTTATCATACTTGCTAATAAAAAGTAAGAAGCAGGAAAGGCATCCGCTTCCTAAACAACATGCCTCTGGAAATCCTATGAACTTTGATAAACGTAGATAATTATAGCAAGGCTTCAGACCTTTTGTTCCTAGAGTCGCTATGAGTCACGCTCAATTCGAAGACAATCAACAACAGAAACAATAAATTATGTTGTTGTTAGGTGCTGAAAAATAGAGTACAACTCATAGCAACCCTGTGAACAATATATCTGAACCCTGTGCTATCCTCATCACCTCTGACATGCTTGACTTAATGCTGCAGTCACTTTATCAATACATCTCATTGTCTGTATTCATATCTTTCCCTGACCCTCTGTATTTCCTACTATGAAATTTCTTTCCAAAAGCTTCTCATATCAACATATATAAATAAAGCATTTGTTGTTTTGTTAGCTACCTTTGAGTTGATTATGACTCTTAGGGACCCTATGAACAGCCAATCTGAAACTTGCCCAATCCTGTGCCATCATCATTATCTCTGACACACTAGATCCCTTTGCTGAAGTGACAGTGTCACTCAATCTCGTTGAAGGTCTTCGTCTTTTTCACTGAATCTCCATTATCCAAGCATGATGTACCTTTCCAAGGAATACCCTCGCCTACCTACATGTCCAAAGTATGAAAAACATACCTTCATCATTCTTGCCTCCGAGGAGCACTCTGACCACATCCTTGCTAGAGTATATCTGTTCTTTTGGCAGTCCATGCGATATTCAGTATTGTTCTCCATCACCACCATTCAAAGACTTAATGTCTTTGAATTCTGATGTTGGAGAAGAGTCTTGAGCTTACTGATAAGAAAACAAATAGGTCTGTCTTGGAGAAGGTGAAGCCAAGTTTCTTTTTGGAGTTTAGGATTTTGAAGCTCTGGCTCACATAATTTGGAGAGACTCATCCTTGGAGAAGGACATTATGCTCAGAAGGGTGGAAGAACAGAGCAAGAGAGGAAGACCGCAGATGAAACGGATTGATACAGTAACTAGGGTGATGGGAGTAGGTATGTTGGAGTCAGTGAGACTGTCTCAGGATAGAACAGGGTTTAGAGCTCTTGTAAATAGAGTCTCTATTTAAAGTCATAGGTTACTTGACGGCACCGAACAACAACAACAGAGGCTTACTGGTAACCCAAAGGCAAGCAGTTTGAATCTCCCAGCTGCTCTGAGTGAGATTTACAGCCTCTGAAAACACACTGGATGGTCAAATATAAGTTGGTTACAATTCTACAATGAAAAAGAATGTAACATACACACATGGACAACTCTTAGCATGATGACTCTATAGACCAGGAAGTAGTTCAGGTAGAGCTTGTTAAGAATATAATTTTAATTTTAACAGCAATTCTAGGTTCTTCCTATATTTCTCCAGTCTAAGGTAACAGCTTTCTCAAGTTACTATTCTGGATTGTCTCACCATAATCTATATAGATTTCCTGTGTTCTATCATCTCAATTATGAGTACGGAAATTCTTCTATTTAAAACAGTATGAATCACTTTTGCTTCTGACAGAACCCTGATAAAAAGCAGATATAATTTGTAATTGAAAGATATTTTCATGTAAAGCATAGTTTTTTATCCCAGGGTATATAAACAATCCCAGGGTATTTCACTGCAATGCACTCTGCCATCTAATAGGAAAATAATAGAGATGGAATTTCGTAAACAAATCAAACATTTGTGTCATATAGAAGAAGTTAAAATATATTGTACAAACAATGTTTTGAGTAGTTAGGAAGGCAGTGGGGCATAGATGCCCAGGTGGCCTAGAGAAGGATAGATAATCTCTTCCCACGTGATTTACTGCCTCTGAAAATCTGCTGGAGAATACGTTATGAGTTAGTTCAGACTTGATGCCACAAATTGACGACAATAATAATAGCATAAGTGGCATTAGAGATATAAAAAGCAAACAAAAAATATTACAAGTATCTGTCCCTTAACAATGTGATACTTACATTTTTTTAAACTCCAAACAATTATTGTTCTGTTTTCTAACTTGTAGTATTGTATTTGAGTATACATTAACACGTCATGTATAAGTTCACATGCAGATAGAGATATGAAAGGTACTGACATCACATCCAGATGTTGTTATTTAAAGGTGCCGTCGAGTCAAGTACAGCCCATGGACAACAGAGCTGAACAGATCCATCCGGTGCTGTCTTCATCATCTTAACAAATTTGAGCCCATTGCTGCAGTCATATTGCAGAAAAGTTCAGCTTTGCATGTAGTTGTTGTCATTATGTGTATATAGTCAACTAAACGCATAGTGACCCCATGAATAGATCTGAACCCTGCCCTTCTAACCTCTCATTTGGCAGAGTAGAACATAATGAATGGGCTTTGCCACCACAGCTCTTTTGTTAGAAATGAAGATAGTAATAAATTACCTAATGATATAAATAACTAGATATCAAAGAGAATTAATTAATAATTTAAAATGCTAACTTTTCTCTTTTGTTACCTATTAATTTTATCTTAGAAAACATATTTGAATTTTAGATTTTATTAACACATGAACTGAGAATTAAACAAAATGGTAGATAGATAGATAGAGAGATAGAGAGATAGATAGATAGATAGATAGATAGATAGATAGATAGATAGATAGAATATATTTTAGATATAGATGCCTTTGAGATATGGTGTTGGATAAGAGTATTGAATATACCATGGACTGCCAAGAAAATTAGCAAGTTCATCCTGGGGAGGGTGAAACCTGGCTGCTCCTGGGAGGCAAGGATTCTGAAGCTTCTTCTGACATACTTTGGACAGTTGCAAGGAAGGACCAGTCCTTGGAGAAGGACGTAATGCTTGGGAGCGTTGGAGGCACAGCACAAAAGAAGTCCCTCAATGAGATGGACTGAGTCAGTGACTGGGGTAATGAATGGTGTAGAGGGAGATTGGCAAGGATAGAACAAGGTTTAGGGCTGTTGTACATAG
>NW_006400049.1:296357-298717 GCF_000299155.1 Elephantulus edwardii | reverse complement strand
TAGAGTTTCCAGAAGCATGTTGTTTAGAAAGTGGATACCACTCCTGTAAGAAAGAGAGAGAGAATGAGAATAGATATAGAAATATACCTTATTCAATGTCCACTTTTCCCATTTATCGGAAGAGAGATCAGTTGTGGTTTTTGTTTGGGGTTTTTTTTTCGGTTTTTTTTTTTATTTTAATGAAAGTTTACAGAGACTTTGGATTTCTGTTCATTCATTGTTGCATACTTTTATCCCCACAAGTTCGCTTTTCTCTTTGAACGTTAAAAAAAAATATCTTTCATTATTATACAATTCCTTTCCCCACCACCACCACAACACACACATTCGTCCTAAACAATTCTCTCCCTCATCTGTTTCAATGCAGTATACATTATTTATCCCCTCATAGTTTCCCCCCACCTCCAATGTCAGTCCTGTTTTACAACAGTGGCACTATGAAGTATTTGTTCTTTTGTGACTATTTCCCTCAGTATAATGTCCTCCAGGGTTACCCATTTTGTATGATATTTCATTATTTCCTTGTTTTTCCATGCAGCATAGTATTTCATTGTGTGAATATACCAATGTTTTTCTATCCATTTGTTTGTTGACATGCACTTGGGTTTTTTCCAACTAATTGCTATTGTGAATAGACCTACAATAAACATGGGCAAATATGTATCTGCTTGGGTGGAACTTCTGGTTTCATTAGGGTATATTCCCAGTAGTGGAATTGCTGGGTCCACTGGTATTTCTATTTCCAACTTTTTTGGGGAAGCGTCATGTGGTCTTCCCTAGTGGTTGCACCATTTTACCATTTTACATTCCCACCAACAGTGGGAATACTGGTTCCAGTTTCTCCACAACCTTGCCAGCACTTTTTCTTTGCTGTTCTTTTAAATTTTGCTAATTTTACAGGGGTGAGATGACATCTCATAGTTGTTTGATTTATATCTCTCTTAGAGCTAGGGATTTTGAACATTTCTTCATGTCTTTGTTTGTCATCTGAATGTCTGCTTTGGTGAAGCGTCTTCATATCCTATGCCCATTTTTCAATTGGGTTGTTTACCTTTATCTTCTTGTGGTGCTCCAGTATTTTATAAAATCTAGATATAAGTCTCTTATCATATACGTCATTACAAAATATTTTTCCCAGTCTGTGGTTTCCCTTTTTACCCTGTTGAAGATGCTTTTGGATGTGCATAGGGATTTGATGCTTAGAAGGTCCCATTCATATATTTTATCCTTTCTGGGTGGTAGGTTTTCCAGGATGCTTGGAAGACTGTTTATGTTGTGGATTAGGGCTTCTAGAGTTCTTCCACGCTTTTCTCTAGTGAAGTTTATAGCCCTTGGTTTTAGTCGTAAGTCCTTGATCCACATTGAGTTGGTTTTTGTTTATGGAGTGAGGTGTGGATCTTGCTTGAGTTTTCTACAGATTATTTCCCAATTTTGCCAACATCATTTGTTAAAAAGACTATCATTTCCCCACTTAACAGATTATATCTTCTTATCAAAATCAGTTGACCATAGCTAGATGGGCTGATTTCCAGGTTCTTAATTCTATTCCATTGATCTATGTGTTTGCCATTGTACCAGTATCATGCTACCTAGACAATCAAAGCATTGTAGTAGGATTTGAATTTAGGGAGTGAGATGCCTCCTACCTTGTTTTTCTTTCTAAGGTGTGCTTGCTTATCTGAGGCTGATTTTCATTCCAAATGAAACAGTAGATTGCCTTTTCCATCTCTTTGAATAACACAGTTGGCATTTGTATTGGGATTGCATTAAACATGTAAATCGCTTTGGGTAGTATTGTCATTTTCACAATATAAGTCTTCCTATCCATGAGCAAGGTATATACTTCCATTTCTCAGGTCTTTTTTGGTTCTTGTAGCAATATTTTATAATTTTATTTGAATGGATCCTTTTCTGCTTCTGGTTAGATTTAGTCCCAAATATTTAATCTTGTGATTTGCTGTTGTGAAGGGTATTATTTTTCTTAGCTCCACCACTGTATTCTTTTTAACACTGTAGAGAAATATAATTAATTTTTTTATGTTGAACTTATATCCTGCCACTTTACTGAATTGGTCAACTATGTCCAGTAGTTTCCTTGATGAATCTTTAGGGTTTTCTAAGTATACTATCATATCATCTGCATAGAGATATATTTTACCTCCTCTTTGCTAATTTGGATACCTCTTATTTCCTTCTCCTGTCTTATTGCTGTGGCTAAGACTTCAAATAAATTATTGAATCAGAGAGGTGATAGGGGTCATCCTTGCTTAGTTCCTCTTCTCAAAGAGAATGTCTTTAATCTATCTCCATTCAGAACAATGTTGGCTTTCGGGTTTGTGTATATATACTTTTTACTATGT
>NW_006400049.1:257828-291444 GCF_000299155.1 Elephantulus edwardii | reverse complement strand
TGCATAGATATTTATTATTGTTATGTCCTCTTGTTCTTTTGACCCTTTAAGCATTATGTATTGATATTTCTTGTCTTTCATGATGGTTTTTGCATTGAAATTTATTTCATCGGAGATTAATTTTGCTACTCCTGCTTTTTTTCTGGTTGCCGTGTGTTTGGTATATTTCCCCCTATCCTTTTATTTTTAATCTTTCTTCATTTTAATTTTTAGGTGTTTCTCTTGTAGACAGCATATTGATGGACTTGAGTTTTTAGCCTGTCTGATACTCTTTTCATCTTCAGTGGTGCACTTAATCTATTCATATTCAGTGTGATTATTGCTTTTATTGCTATCATTTTGTTGAGGTTTTTTTGGTGTTGTTGATAGTTACTTTGGTCTATCCTGCTTTCTGTGGAACCTCTATAAGAAGGATGTCTTTCAGTGTTTCCTGCAAGTTGATCTTGTTTTTACAATGTCCATTAGGTTCATTTTTCTGGGAAAACCTTTTTCTCTCCTTCATATTTGATGTATGGTTTTGCTGGGCACAGTATTCTTAGTTGACAGTGGTATTGTTTGAGTGTTAAATATATATCCTTTCACTGTCTTCTTGCTCTCTTGGTTTCTGCTGAGAATAGGTACTTAATCTTATCTGCTCTCCCTTTAAGTTACTCTTTGTTTCTCCCTTGATGCTTTCAGAATTCTCTCCTTATCTTTGGTTCTGTCAAATTTGACTATGATCTGACTTGGTGTTTTTCTTTTGGGGTCTATTGTATTCTATATAGTGTTCACCCAGCTTCTTGGATATATATTCTCTCATTCTTCATTACCCCTTGGAAGGTTTCTTCTAGTAATTCTTCCACAATTTTTTGGTGCCTTTACTTCCTCTTTCCTGTTATGGGAGTCTGATGATGCTCATGTCATTTCTCTTGATGGTATCCCACATTACTCCTAGATTTTCTTCTTTTTCCTTCTTTTTTTGATTCTCCTTTCCTCTAGCAGATGGTGGTTACAATTCTATCCTCTAATCCATTGGTTCTGTGTTCATCTCTTCAACTTTGTTCATGTGTCCGTCCATTTTTACACCATCTGAAATATTGAACCTCATATATTGGATTCTGATTTCTTGTTTATCCAGTACCTCTAATGCCTCATTTGTTTTATCTGGTTGTTTTGAATAGTATTTTTAAGCTCCTCCTTTTTTTTTTGCTTGCATTGTCCTATAATTCTTCAAGTTTGTCTTTCATCCATAGAAAATATTCAATTATTATTCTTTCAAATTTTGTGTCAGAAAGTTCCATCAGACTTTCAGGTTTCAGGAAATCTATTGATACCATGTCATTTTCAGGGGATGGCATCTTGCTTTCACACGCAAGAAAGATTTTACTGAAGATTATCCAAAAATGACTGGAACAGCACATCAGCAGAGAAATGCCAGAAGTCCAGCCTGGGTTTAGAAGGGGACATGGTACTAGGGATATTGTAGCTAATGTTAGATGGATCTTGGTTGAAAGCAAGGAATACCAGAGGAATGTCTATCTTTGTATCATTGACTATGCAAAGCCATTTGACTGTGTGGATCATAACAAACTGTCACTGACTCTAAGAAGAATGGGAATCCAAGAACACTTGATTATGCTAATGAGAAACCTAATCTTGGACCAAGAGGCAGTCGTCAGAACAGAGCAAGGAAACACTGCCTGGTTCAAAATTGGGAAGGGTGTATGCCAGGGATGTGTCCTGTCTCCATACCTTTTCAACCTGTGTGCAGAGCAGATTATCCAGGAGGCTAGGCTCTATGAGCAGAAATGTGTGGCCAGGATTGGTGGAAGATCTATCAACAATCTGCGTTATGCAGATGACATAACCTTGCTTGCTGAATCTGAAGAGGTCCTGCAATGCTTGCTTCAGAGGGTCAAGGACTGAAGCTTTCAATATGGATTGAGGCTCAATGTCAAGAAGACAAAGATTCTCATCTCTGGACCAATTGGAAGCATCAGGATGGATAGTAAAGAGGATGAGATGGTTCACAGTTTTAATTTGCTTGGCTTCACAGTCAACACTCTTGGCACCAGTAGCTAGGAAATTAAAAGACTTATTGTGATGGGAAAGTCTGCTGTTAGGGACCTTTCCAAAGTTCTGAAGAGCAATAGTGTGTCTCTCTGGAGACTAAGGTGTGTCTGATACAGGTCATGGTCTTTGCAATCACTTGTCATGCATCAGAGAGTTGGACAATGACTAGGAAGGACAGAAGGAGGATTGATGCCTTTGAGTTGTGGTGCTGGAGAAGAGTATTGAGGGTACCATGGACTGCTAGGATAATAAGCAGATTCATCCTGGAGAGGGTTAAACCAGACTGTTCCTTCGAGGCAAAGATTTTGAAGCTTCATCTAACATACTTTGGACATGTTGTAAGGAAGGACTGGTACTTGGAGAGGGACATCATGATTGGTAGGGTGGAGGAACAGCACAGGAGAGGAAGGCCCTCTATGAGGTGGATTGATTCAATGACTGGGGTAATTGGGATTGGTGTGTCAGGACTGTCCTATTGGCACAGGACAGAGCTAAGTTTAGGGTTGTTGTACATAGGGTCACTAAGAGTCACAAGGAACACATGGGTACATAACAACAACAACATCTTGCTTTGGGCTTGTTTAGGATGTGATGTAGCTTCCTTCTTTTGTGACATTGATGCGGTAGAGATTTTCATGCCTGAGGTAATAGCAAGTTCTTCATATGATATCATTGCTCCAGAGAAAGTTTGGGCAGGTGCTTGCAAAGATGCACATTGTGTGGACGCATGCACAAATACACATAGGGTAGGTATATGTGTGGACACACATGGGTGCTTGTCAGGGGCCACACACATACAGACCCATGCCAGAGAGATGTGTTTGCGGGGAGGGGGGGGACTTGAATGGAAAACCAGGAAGCCTTAGTTTTCCCTGCAAGAATTGGGTCTGCCACCCTAGTTGAGCTCAAGCTGTCAAGCCGCCTCCTGCTTAAGGTTACGTAGTCCCACAACTGGCCCAGCTATTAGCTGTGATTCCTCCCTAGGAACCTCACTCAAATTCCCACTATCCTACTTGCTCCTGGCAGGTGGTTCCTGCCATGACGACTTGCTGCTCCTCACCGAGGCTTGCTGCTCACCCCTGAGGCTCACTGCTCCCTGCTAAGGCATGCTGCTCCCTGCCAAAACTCGCTGCTCCCCACTAAGGTTCCCGCCTCCCTGATGTGTGTGTGTGTGTGTGTGTGTGTGTGTGTGTGTGTATAAATCTACATTTTTAAGACAACTTTGCAGAGAAGAGTTGATTCAGATGTGTAGCAGAATTCATTGGATGAGACTTCTAAGAAAACATTTATAAAGGGTTATTTACCCAAAAGGACTTTCTCCTCTGAATTTCTTTGTGAATTGTAGATATAATGATTTTCTTTGTAAACTTAATGGCCAGTCATAAAGTTAACCATGAGTCATTGTTATGAATGGGAGTGACATGATAAGAAAGATAGAGAAAATGGACCCTAGAAGTCTAGAATATCTATGATACTATAAGTCACAGCTGTGAGAGATTTTGTTCATATCAGAAAAATTCAATTACTGATGGATATTGTCTACTTTCTGCTGAAGAATTTTGTCAAAAAGAGAGAATAATTGAGTAAATTAAATACATAACTTTGCTCAATGAAATGGAATTGATTATTAAAAAGGATTTCATTACCTCTAAAATAATTTACATATTAAGCACGATCTCAATCAAAATAGAAAATACTTTTTAAAATTCAGAACCTATTTAGAAAATTAATTCTAAAGAGGTGTTAGTGCTATACGATTAGTTTAAATCCATAGTTAACAAAAGAAAAAAAGTTATGCTCATTCTTTGCCAACTTCACAGTCATTGCTGTTTATACAAATTTCTTCAGTTCAATTCATTGAAAGACTTGATCTTTTTCAATCATCTTCTACTCTGCTAAATATTGGAATGATTCCTTCTAGTAAAGTAAATGGAATGAAATCTTGTACCTTTATATCTAAGGAACATTCTGGGTAATACTTGTCCCAACACAGTTTTGTTAATTCTTCTGACCATTCCTAATGGTGTATTCAGTATCTCCTCTAAGAACAATATTTAAAACACATCAGTATTTCCCTAATTTCCCCATTTCATTGTCCAGTTTTCTAATGCATTTGCAATGGTTGAAAATATCCTGGCTTGAGCTGAATGCATATTAAGTCCTTAGTGGCATCATTTCTCTTCAACACTTTACGTAGTCTGTAACATTTTTCTAATACAATAAACCTTTTCATGTCTTTCTATTTCCATGCATGTTAATTGTGTATCCAAGTAAATGGAAATCTTCAACAACTTTAGACACTTTGTATTTTTCAAGTTGTTAATTTTTCCAGTTGTGAGGATTTTTGTTTTCTTAAGGTTGAGTGTAAACCGTACTGAAAGCTATAGTTTGTGTAGTAAGTGCTTCAAGTTCTCTTCACTTTCTGCAAGTAAGATTGTGTCATCTGTCTAGCACATTTTTTAATGAATCTTTATCCAATTGTGATGCAATGTTCATTTTTATGAATGACTAAACTTTTTAAAAAAATCATTGATATGTAACATGAAACTATAATAATTTTAAAAAGTTAAATCTGGAAAAATATTCCTACAATGTTATGTTGTTGTTATGTACCAGGGATTTGGAACTGACTTATTGCTGATTCTCTAGCATATTTTCAGATACACTTAATCAGAAAGAGGAGATAACCCACCCTTCTCCCTTTCTCCTATTGAGCTGCTAGTGGATTCGAACCACAGTTCATGGTATTGGCTGTGAATTCCTCCCAGTGAGCAACCAGAGCTCCTTATTCCTACGACAGACTTTAAGATATAAACATATTTTATCATGAAAACTTGATAAAATTTAAAAAGTTATATGATTTTATTATGATATCAGAATTTCTGACAAAATTATTTTAAGACTATTTTCCCAAGAATAAATATTCATATAACAAAATGGAATCACAGTTATTCAGTGTAAAATTTTAATTAAGGAAATAAAAATGACTTAGTTTAGTGAATTTTCCAAGGATAACTGAGCACTATCAAATAAAATCCAGTAATATGTCCTTAGTTCTCTCTCTTTCTTTTACTTATGTATTTTTAATCAGGGACATTAATGTCATCTCTGAAATCAACTTCCTCACAACAGACTCAGACAACAAACTTTTCCCCTTATACAATAGACTTAAGGATATGAAAGAATATCTCTTTAGTGCATGCACTTCTGAAAGCAAAACATCATACTAAGAGCAGGGCAAAGCCATCCAACTGTTTTTGAAGAATTAGAATTATAATGTTTTCTGGCAGCTGCTGGAATATGTCTACTATTTGAAAATTTACTGAGTTATACAGGTGTAAATAAAAAATATGCCTTTATATAAGTTAATGATTCCATATGGTGTTTACTTCAGAAACTGAAAAAAAAAATAAGAGTCAGAGAATATAAAATAGAATAAACTTAAGAGAAGGGGTAGTTAAATGATAAATGTCTTAAAATTTAAGTTGGATGATATTTTATTATTTTAATTCCTTGAACAAGATAAAGATACACACACACACACACACACACACAGAGGAAGGAGCTCTAGTGGCACAGACCTCAGCAAGTTGTACTACTAACCTAAAAGTGGTACTTCTACAGAGATTTGGATCTGTGAGCTGCTCTAAGAAAGGAAGATCAACAGTCTTATCTCATTGTGATTTACAGCCTTGAAAACCTGCAGGATAGCATCATGAGTTGAAACAGATTTAGTACTAATATTAGGTAATTTAATGATGTGCTTTTATTTCATTTTCACAACAATCTAAATTGTCTAAATTCCAATAGTTATTAATTGTTTGAGATAGAAAACTTCAACCTCAATTTGTCTGTTGCTAATACATGTGTTTTTATTTCATAAAAAAGAAAGTTGGACTAGATACCCAGGTAAGTAATTATATCATTATAATTCATTGTTTCTTTTTTAATTTTTTATATTAGGTTGCCTACCGAGTTCATATACACTGCGTTTCAGATATTTTTTCATTCACATTGTGTTTCATATATTTTTTCCCATTTGTTATATTTTATAAAATTAATCACCATTGGACTATTCCCATCATTATTCTTTAACAATATCTGTGTCTTTGTTGAATAATATTTCTTGTCAATGACTTGAACTCATCAGCTGTTACATGGAAGAAAAATGAAGCAATCTGCTCTCATAAAGATCTATAGCCTTGACAACCTGATGAAATATTCTTCCTTGTCTACAGGGTCAATATGATTACAATTGAATCAACAGAGGTGAGTCCGAATATTTATGTAGTATTATATTTCACCTAGAAGGAAAGACCAAGAACCAAAATTTATAAACAAAAATAATATTAATTATATACCATTTATAATTAGAAATATTTTCTTAGGAAAATATATTAGTAATAATATATGTATTAAAATTAAATATAACAATAAAATACTTATGTACCTGGAATTTAAAACAATAACATATAATTAATTTATCCCTTCCTGGGAATATGTGTGGTTTGAACTTTTTCCTGTCTCTAGAATGAGAATTAACTACTTAAAATAATAATGAACACAGCGTTCAAGTCATGTCAGTGATTGAATAAAATGTTTGAAAGAGGAAGACTCTATGAGACATTTATTCTTTTTACCCCTTTCTTTCTCCTCTAGTGTATATATTTAATTCCTTGAATATATGGAAAGGAAAATAATAAAGTGCCTTAACATTTCCATATAAAATCTAGTGCCATTTCAATGACAAAGAGACTTGGCCTGCAGCAATATTTTCTTTACACAACATCCCTCTTGTCATGTTATTTTTGTTGGGAAATGATTTATTAGGAAGTGTCCACTGTATTGAGCCTGAATAAATCATGTTGGCTAGATATTAAGGAACTATAATAGTCTAGTTGAGAGGTAAATTTATTAACTTTAAAAAGTTTATATGATTTTTTTAGCTTCAGCCTAATTCAGTGGTTCTTAAAGTTTAGTGTTGAAATAGCAACATAGGTACTAACTAGGCATTTGTTAAAAGTGTAAATTCTCAGGAAGACACTCACATTGAAAATTACTGAACCAATAACATTGAGGACAGTGTCAGACAATCTCTATAAATTGCATCAGTCCTGCAATTATATTCTAACATAGCTAAACAATTATGTAATCAATAGTTAAAATTAGATAAATAGATGTCTCATCTTCAGTCTTCATCTTTAACAGTAGTTCATAAACTTAATGAATTTTAGAGAAATCTGTAAGTACTTTAGAAAAACTGTGATGTTCTCTCCCCTTTCAGACAAATTGAATTTGCATCTCTCAGATGGATCTGATAACCAAAGTTAATTGTGAGCCACTAGCTATAACACCAGAATACTGGTGGCATAGGGATTAAAGAAATAAGTTACTAATCTTAAATTTTGATAATGCAAACTTTCTCAAAATGTTGCAAATGGAGATACCATTTGACCGAGCAATTCCAATACCAGTAATATACTCTGAAGAGACCATAACCACCATCTCTTGGGGCATTGTTCACAATAGCAAGGAGTTGAAAACAACTTAAGTGCCAATCAACAAAAGAATAGATAGAGATGTTGTGGTATATTAAAAAATGGAATACTACGTTGCATTGAAAAACAAGGAACTCAGGCAATATTATTCAAAATGGGTGACCCTGGAGGACATTAACCTGAGTGAAATATCTCAGTCACAAAAGGACAAATACTGCATACTGGCACTGTTGTAAAATGGGACTGACTGACATCAGGGTTGTGGTAACACTGAAAAACCTGGATAAATTATGTATACTGCATTGAAACAGATGAGGAAGAGGACAGTTAAAAAATGATATATGACAGGATATCATGGTTATCACAGGAATTCAGAATTAAGGTTGCGTAGTGGAGTGCATTTGGGGTGGGGGGTGGAGGGTGGGAGGTAAGGGGATTATATACCAATGAAGGAGTTTATCTTTTGCTTTTTGAAGAGAGGAGCGAACTTGGGGGAGGGGGTAGATAGAAAAGCGCAACAATGAATGAATGGAAATCCAAAATCTCTATAAATGTTCATTCATATTAATAAAATAAAAAATTTAAAAGAAGTTTGATAGTGCAAGAGTTCACAGTAATCATCATTATCACCATCACTACCTGTGAGTTTATTCAGCAGAAATATTTTTGAATTCTACTTCCATGAAGATTTATAAGATAAGAAATTCTGTAGTACAGCTCTACTTTGTCCTGTAATTGGTATGAGAGAAGACTGACCCAATGACAGTGGATATGAACAGTACTAGAGATGAGGAAGAGTCATCTCACATAGTTGGGACATACTGTTGGGAAGGACTATTCTGTGGAAAGGAAAATTATACATGGAAAGGTGGAAGATCAGCCATCGAGAGGAAGACTTTCCTCTTCCTGCTTGTCCTCTGCTAAGACTCACCACCACAGTGGCTGCTTCCTGGCTAGAAAATAAAACAACAACAACAACAAAGAAAACAAACAAAAAAACGACCCAACAACAACAACAAACCAAACTAACAAACAAAAAACACCTGAAACAAAACGACAACAACAAAAGAGAGGAAGACCCTTATCAAGACAGATGAACACAGGACTGCTGCAATGGGCTCAAGTATGTCAGAAATAATGAGGATTGCACAGGACAGGAAGAGTTCAAATCTGTTGTTCATAGGGCTGCTAGAGTTATAGTAAACTCAATGGTACCTAGGAACAACAACTTACACAAGAATCAGATCAAACATGTCTGTGGAAGATACCACTGGAAAAGTTTAATACTGGCTGTCTAAACTAATTCAGGTGCTGGCTGTGGAACAGATTATCTATAACTCATGCACAAATTTTAATTAAGGCTAAAGAAAATTGAAAGTTCACAAGAACCAAAATATGACCTTGAGTCTATGCTGTCTACATGTAAAAACCATCTCAAGGACAAATTTGAGATATTGAATTCTTATAACTAAAACCAGAGGACGTGTGGAATGACTTCAAGAATATCATTCATTGGTAAACAAATCTTTTGTGTCTCATTTCTGATTTTTTTGTGGGTATATTCCACACAGTGGAATAGCTGGGTCGTATGGAATTTCTATATTCAGCTTTTTTGAGGAAATGCCAAACTGCCTTCCAGAGTAATGGTACCATTTTACAATCCCATTAACAGTGTATATGATTTCCATCAATGTTCATAGCAGGATTATTCATCATTGCAAGAACATGGAAACAGACCAAATATTCAACCACAATCAAATGGATTTAGAAATTATGATACATTCACACAATAGAATACTATGCATCATGCAGAACAATAATTTTGAAAATTATTGCATAACTTAGGAGGGACTGGAGTGCAGTATGCAAAGTGAACTGACTCAGACCCATAAGAGCAAGTACTGTTTAAGACCATTATTGTTGAAGTAAAAATACAATTAGCAAAAAGGATATAAGGATCTAAAGGGGTGAGGGTATAAGCAAAGGGTTGAGGATGGGCAGGGAAGTAATTATAGGGTTACACAATTTGATGGCTAGAGGGAAGAGTGGGTAAAGGTAATGGGAAAGAGCTGATGTGAAAAATAATGTATTTGAAATTTTAAAGCAAACCAGTACAAGATCAAAATTTATTTTTTTAAAAAAGATATCATCCATGAAGAAGGTGAAAAGTCATTTCAAAGAGAGAAGAAAGAAAACCAAAAAAATGAACAAAGCCCAAACAAACAAACAACAAATAAAACCAACCAACCAACCAAACAAACAAACAAAACCCAGGATTGAATGGCTTAATAAACCCTGAAAATTGAACTAGAACATAAAATTGAACTAGAATGTATACCGAAATTAAGCAAAGAAATGTTGAAGTAAAGTGAATGAACAGAGAGTATAAAGGATATTTTGAGAAGGCAAAACAAAATTTCTATTATTTAAAAACAAAACAAAACATGCAATAGGCAGGAATCACCACTGAGCCAATTGACAGCATCAAGATAGATAGAGAAGATATTGAGATTGTTAACACCTTCAGCTTCCTTGACTCCACAATCAAAAGTCTTGGTACTATCGGCCAGGAAATCAAAAGACAATTTGCATTCTCAATTGATTTGCTCAGTGTGCTGATTAAATAAGCTTGGAGAGAAGCTACAATTCCAATGTACACCTCTCCCAGTTTTAAACCATGTAGTAGTGTTTCCTTGCTCTGTACGGACAGAAATCTCTTAACCTAAGTATATTGTTGTTGTTATGTGTTGAGTCACCTGAGACCCATAGCAACCCTATGTTAAACAGCCTTAAACCCTACTCTATCCTGTTCCAATCTTTTTGTCTTTGACACACCTACCCTCACTACCACAGTCATTGATTCAATCCATCTCATTGAGAGTGCTCCTCTCTTGCACTATCCCTCCACCCTCCAAACCATGAGGTTCCTCTCCAAGGATTATTCTCTCCTTGTAACATGTCCAAAGTATGTCAAATGGAGCTTCAGAATCCTTGCTTTCAAGGAGCAGTCTGGTCTCACCCTCTCTAGGATGAACCTGTTTGTTCTCTTAGTAATTCACAGTATATTCAATACTCTTTTCCAGCACCACAGATCAAAGGCATTAATTCTCCTTCTATCATCCCTACTCATTGTCCAGATTTCTGATGCAAAGCAAGTACTGCAAAGACTATGGCCTGGATCAGGCACACTTTAGTCTTCAGACTGACATTATTGCTCTTCAGTACTTTGGAGAGGTCTCTGATAGCAGAGTTTCCCAATGCGATTCCTCTTTTGATTTCCTGGTTGCTGGCGCCACGAGTGTTGATTGCTTAAACCGTTAACAATCTCAATCTCTTCACCATCTATCATGAGGATGCCATTCTGCCCAGTGGTGTGAATCTTTCTTTTCTCAATGTTGAGCTTCAATCCATATTGAAGGCTGCAGTCCTTGACCTTCTGCAGCAAGAGCTTCAGGTCTTCCTCAGTTTCAGCAAGCAGGGTTGTGTCGTCTGCATAATGCTGATTGTTTATGAGTCTTCCTCCAATCCCAATGGCACATTTCTGCTCATAGAGTGTAGCCTCCTGGATAAACTGTTTCTGCATATAGATTGAAAAAGTATGAAGATAGGACACATCCCTCGCATATACCCTTCCCAAAATTGAACCAAGCAGTGTTTCCTTGCTCTGTTCTGATGACTGCCTCCAGGTCCAAGCATATATTTCGCATAAGCATGATCAAGTGTTCTAGGATTCCCATTCTTCTCAGAGTTAGACACCGTTTTTTGTGATTCACACAGTCAAACACCTTTGAATAGTCAATGAAACACAAATGGACATTCCTCCGGTGTTCTCTGCTTTCAGCCAAGATCCATCTAACATTAGCTATAACACACCTAGTACCACAATCTCTTCTAAATTTGGCCTGCACTTCTGACAGTTCTACATTGATGGGCTGTTTCAGTCATTTTTTAATAATTTTTCATATAAACTTGCTTACATGTGGTATTAATTATATTGTTCAATAATTTCCACACTCTGATGTGCCACCTTTCTTTAGAATGGGGACAAATATAGCTCTATTCCAGTCAGTTAGCCAAGTGGTTATATTTAAGATTTCTTGGAACAACTTGGTGAGCACATTCAGGGCAGTGTCTGTTTGTTGAAATATGCCAACTTGTATGCCAACAATTCCTGGAGCCTTGGTATTTTTACAATTCTTTCAGAGCAACCTGAACTTCTTCTTTCATCACCACAGGCTCTCACTCATATGCTATTTTATGAAAATTTTTGTGTCCACCAATTCCTTTTGGTACAATGACTCTGTATACTCTTTCCATCTTCTTTTAATGATTCCTACATCATTTAATATTCTGCTGAAAGCATCCTTAAGTACTGCAACTCAGGGCTTGAATTTGTTCTTTAGTTCCTTCCAAACAACACCGAAGCCAATGGGTCAAAGCCTAAGACCTTTAAAGAAGTTTGGGGCAGAGCACGGAGTGAGAGACAGGAGAATCAACTTGGTCCCACACAAAGCAGGTATGCACACTTCTCCCAAAAGCCAGCTGTTCAAGGCCTGAGACCTTAAGAAAGATCTAAGTATAGGTTTTGCATAAACAAAATTAAGTGTTCTCAGATTCCTATTTTTTTCAATGTTAGCCATATTTTTTATGATCCACATAGTCAAATGCCTTTGCATAGTCTATAAAGCATAAATCTCTTTCTGAGGTTATTAATCTGTATGAGAAGATATGCTATGGAGAAACTCATGGGTTTGAATAGCTAATATGTTCTTATCAGCTCACCACTCAACTTACTACCCCATAAAGGCAGCATACTGGTTAGTTGTTGTGTTGTTGGGTGCCATCAAGTGAACTCATTGTGATTTTTTGAGAACCAGGCTGAATCATGCCCTATTCTGTACCATCCTTATAATCACTGATACATTCCATCCCATCGTTATAGTCACTGTGTCAATCCATCTTGTTGAGCATCTTCTTTTTATCTAACCTTCCATCATTCCCAGCATGATGTCTTTTCCCAAAGCCTACTCATTTTTGACAACATGTACCAAGCGTGTGAGACAAAGCTTCACCACCCTTGTCTCTAAGGAGCAATCTGGTTGCATCTCTTCTGGACAATACTGGCTTGTTCTTTTGGTGGACCATGGAATAGTCACAATCTAGTGGCTTCGTGGTAGAGTATTATTCTTTCAACGAAAAGGTATACAGTGCAACTCCATTAGTTGCTCTATGGGAGAAAAAATGGAAAACTCCTCCTGTTTGATTTACATTTCTGAAAACTCATTTGAAGATCACCCATGAGTCAATTCAGATGCAATGTAGGCTAGTCAGTACATTTCTCCAACATCACATTTTTAAAAGCATTTCTTTTTTCCTATCACCTCTATTCATTGTCCAACTTTTAGGTGCATAGGAGGGAATTGTAAAACCGGGACTTGAAACAAATAGGTCTTAGTCTTTAAATGAACACTAATTTTATTTAGAATTATGGAGAGGTCTTTAACAGCAGATTTTCCTATAGTAACATGTCTTTTGATATCCTTAATGATGTTACAATAAGTGTTGACTGTCCAAGTAAAATTAAATCATTGACAACTTCAGTCTTATCTCCATTTATAATTATCTTGCCTACTGTCCAGTAGTGAATAGTTTTGTCTTCTTGATGTTCAGATAAAATCCATACTGAAAATTTGTAGTCATTGATCTGTGGCAAGTGAATCCATCCTTCTTCACTTTCTGCAAACAAAATGTGTTTTCTCCATAACGCAGGTTATTGATGAGTCTTCCTCCAGTCCTGATGCCACATATTATCTATGTAGTCCCGCTTCTTAAGTGATTTGTTCAGCAAACAGTTTGAAGAGAAATGGAAAATAAATCAAACTTAATGCACATCTTTCCTTATTTTAAGATGTTATACCAATTGATGTATTTCTGTTAACAGATGCCGCCATGGATGTGCTCACCAAGCTGTGCCAAGAAATCTGGAGAACAACCACTTGGCCAACTGACTGGAAGAGATCTGTATTTGTTCCCATTCCAAAGAAGGGTGACCAAACTGAGTGTGGAAACCATAGAACAATATCATTGATTTCACACGCAAGCAAGATTCTACTGAAGATTATCCAAAAACGACTGGAACAGCACATCAGCAGAGAACTGCCAGAAGTCCAGGCTGGGTTTAGAAGGTATCATGGTACTAGGGATATCGTAGCTGATGTTAGATGGATCTTAGCTGAAAGCAGGGAATACCAGAAGAATGTCTATCTGTGTTTAATTGATTATGCAAAGGTGGTTGACTGTGTGGATCATAACAAACTGTGGCTGATTCTGAGGAGAATGGGATCCCAGAATACTTGATTGTTCTAATGTGAAACCTATACTTGGACCAAGAGGAAGACATCAGAACAGAGAAAGGAAATGCTGCATGGTTCAAAACTGGGAAAGGCATATGCCAGGGATGTGTCCTATCTGCATACCTTTTCAACCTGTATGCAGAACAGATTATCCAAGAGGCTGGGCTCTATGAGGAGAAATGTGGCATCAGGATTGGTGGGAAGATCTATTAACAATATGCATTATGCAGATGACACAACTCTGCTTGCTGAAACCAAGGGGGACCTGAAATGCTTGCTGCAGAGGGTCAAGGACTGCAGCCTCCAATATGGATTGAAACTCAATGTCAAGAAGACAAAGATTCTCACCACTGGACCAGTTGACAGCATCAGGATGGATGGTGAAGAGATTGAGATTGTTAACAACTTTAGTCTGCTTGGCTCCACAGTAAACACTCTTAGCACCAGCAGCCAGGAAATAAAAAAATGTGTTGCAATGGGAAAGTCTGCTGTTAGAGACATCTCCAGGGTACTGAAGACCAATGGTGTCACTCTGGAGAATAAGGTGCATCTGATACAGGCTATGGTCTTTGCAATCACTTGTTATGCATCAGAGAGTTGGACAATGACTAGAGAGGAAAGAAGGAGAATTGATGCCTTTGAGCTGTGGTGCTGGAGAAGAGTATTGAATATACCATGGACTGCCAAGAAAACAAGCAGATTCACCCTGGAGAGGGTTAAACCAGGCTACTCCTTGAAGGCAAGGATTCTGGGGCTTCGTCTGACACACTTTGGGCATGTTGTAAGGAGGGAGAGGTCCCTTGGAGAGGGACCTCATGCTTGGGAGGGTGAAGGGACGGTGCAGGAGGGGAAGACCCTCTATGAGGTGGATTGTTTCAGTTACTGGGGTAATCGGGATGGGCGTGTCACAGGCAGTGCAATTGGCACAGGATAGAGCAGGGTTTAGGACTGTTGTACATAGGGTCGCTATGAGTCACAAGTCACTAGATGGTACATAACAACAAAACGAGGTTATGTCATATTTGGACAGTTTCACCATGGTTTATGTATAGTTTTTAAAGGAACACAAGTAGTCTAGGATTTGCATTCCTCTTAATGTTAACTATGAATTGCTATAATCTACATAGTCAATTATCTTTGGAGAGCCAAAAGAGCACAAACAAAAATCTTTCTGGAGTTTTCTGCTTTCAGGCAAGAAATAGCTGACATCAGCAGTGGTGTCACTCATGCCGTGTCTTAGTCTATTCTGAGTCTAGTTTTAATGGCTACAATTCTTTCTCAATGTTTCATCCATTTTAAAAAACTCTTAAGCAGTCAAGACAGTGGTGTTACAGTGGTGTTAATGATATTATTCAATAATTTCCGTATGTGTTGTATCATCTCTTTGGGAACAAGAACAGATATGGATTTATCTAGGTAGTTTCCCTAGTAGCTGTCTTCCAAATTTTTTTACATAGACTAGTTAAGAAATTTTCAGAGTTACATCTGTTTTGAAAGATGTTATTACATCAATTCCTGGTGCCATATTTTTGCCAAAGCATTTAGTGTAGCTTTAACTTCTTTTTTTATTACCATTATTTTTTTATTATATGATACTTCCTGAAATGTTTCAGTGTGAACTATTTTTTTTGTATAACAGCTATTTATTGTTCCATCTTCATTTGATGCTTCCTACATTATTTAAAAATCTACTCATAGACTCCTTTAGTATTCCAATGTTGAATGTCTTCTTAATTTTAGTTTTCTGTTGCTGTTGTTATGCGTCATTGAGTCACTGGTGACTCATAGAGACCCTATGTACAATAGCTCTAAAATGTGCTCTATCTTGATCCGATCTCATTGTTTCTGATACACCTATCCTCATTACCCTAGTTACTGTGTCAATCCATCTTATCTGGATTCCTTCACCTTTACAAGCATGATGTCCTTCTACAAGGACTGGTCCCTCTTGGCCATGTGTCCGATGTATGTGAGACAGGGCTTCAAAATCCTTGCCTCCGGGGAGCAGGCTGATTTCACCCTCTCCAGGACAGATCTGCTTATTCTCTTGGCAGTCCATGGTATGTTCAATACCCTTCTCCAGCACCAAAACTCAAAGGCATAGATTCTTCTCCTATTATTGTTATTCATTGTCCAGCTCTCTGATTCATAGCAAAAGATTGTGAATATCACAGCTTGGGTAAAGTACACCTTAATCTCTAGACTGACATCATTGTTCCTCAGTACTCTGGAGATATCTCAGACAAGAAACTTTCTCAATATTGAACTCTAGGAAGAACATGACATCAGGATTGGTGGGAGACTCATAAACAATATGTATTACACAGATAATACAACTTTGCTTGCTGAATGTGAGGAGAACTTGAAGTTTCTGCTACAGAACATCAAAGACTGCAGGATTCAATATGAAGTACATCTCAACGTTAAGAAACAAAAATTATCATCTCTGGACCTATTGACAACATCAAGATAGATAAAGGATTGAAAATGTGTATGACTTCATCACATTTGAATCCACAATCAATATACTTGGTGAGACATATTGCACTGGGAATGTTTGCAGTCAGGGAATTCTCCAAATTGCTGAGAACCACCATGCCAGTTTGAGGGCTAAGGTGCACCTGATTCAGTCTATGGTATTTTCAGTCACTTGCTATGCCTGTCAGAGCTATACAATGAATAAGGATGACTGAATAAGAATTGAGGATTTTGAGTTGTGGTATTGGAGAAGAGTATTGAATATCCATCCCATGGCCTGTCAAAGGAATGAACAGAATATGTCTTGGAGAAAGTAAGTATAGCCAGAATGTCCTTGAAGACTACGGTGACAAATTTTGTCTTATATATGTTGAAAATGTTGTTGTTGTTTTTATTGTCATCATTGTTGTTATGTGCTGTCAATTTGCTTGAGACTCATAGCTACATTATATCCAATAGCCCTGAGACCTGCTCTATCCTATGCCAACTTTATTGTTCCTGACACACCTAACTTCATTACCCCAGTCACTGAATCAATCCACCTCATTGAAGGTCTTCCTCTTTTTCACTGTCCTTGCACCCTTCCAAGCATATCCCTCACCAAGATTTGGTCCCTCCTTACAACTTGCCCAAAGTGTGTTGATGGAGCCTTAAAATCCTTGCCTCCAAGGAGCAGCCTGGTTTCACCCTCTCTATGACAATTCTGTTTGTTCTCCTGGCAGTCCAGAGTATAATCAATACTCTTCTCCATTATCACAGCTCAGAGGCAGTGATTCTCTATCATCCCTTATCATTTTCTGGCTTTCTGATGCATAGCATGTAATTGTGAAGACTATGGCCTGGATCAGGAGCATCTTAGTCTCCAGACTGACATAGTTTCTCTTCGGTATTCTGGAGAGGTCCATGGCACCAGATTTCCCCAATGCAATTCATCTTATGATTTCTGGCTGCTGGTACCAAAAGTGTTGATTGTGGAGCCAAGCAAAGTGTTAGGAGAAGTCGTTTCCTGTAAAGGGACATAATGCTTGGAAAGGGGTCAGCAAAAGGAAGAAAGGGCCTCACCCAGATGAACTGACACAGTGGCTGCTGCAATAGTCTCAAGTATGCCTTAAACAATGAGAATGTCACTAAACAGGACAGGATTTATATATTTTGTTCAAAGGGTTACTCTGAGTTGTACTAGATTCATCAACATCTAACAACAACAACATCTCACGGGAGGAGATGATCCATCTTTCTCCTACAGAGCATCTGGTGGATTTGGACCACTTGTCTTTGAGTCAACGTGCACCTCCTTACCACAAGGCCACCAGAGCTGCCTCAGAAACAGGTAAGAGGGCAAAACTGACTCAGGCAGTAGGTTTAATGTTCTTTTGTTTTCAAGGTGGATTTTTTTGGAAGTCAGCTGGCTGACTGTCAGGATGACTGGCATCTCGATGGCAGCTGGACTTTGTGGCAGTCAAGACAAGGGAAGTTTCTGGGGTCCTTTTTTGTTTATTTGTTTTGTTTTAATTTATTATTAATTTCAATGAAAATTTACAGACACTTTGAGTTTCCATTCGTTCATTGTCGCACTTTTCTCCCCAACGCTCCCCCCAGTACACTACCCTCTTGGAAAAGTAAAACAAAAATTCCTTCATTGTTTTACAATCCCTCCCCCCAGGTCCACTCCACTATGCAGCCTTCGCTCTGGACTCCTGTCATGACAAAATACCTAATCACATATCCCTTTTAAACAGTATTCTCTCTCATCTGTTTCAATGCAGTATACATTATTGAACCCATCTTTCTCAGTCTCCCCTCAACCCCAAGGTCAGTCCTGTTTTACAATAGTGGCACCATGCATTATTTGTCCTTTTGTGACTGAGATACTTCACTCACCATAATGTCTTCTGGGGTCCTTTTTGCTGTGTGTTACTGCTCTTTTTGACCTTCAAAAGTGGCCCAGAGTCTTAAACTAAGGGGAAGTGAGGGAGGAACCTGCAGAGCTTGCTCAAGGTGGTACCTTAAAATCCTGTAGGACCTTGGGCCTGTGGCCCTAAGATCTGTCTTTAATTGTATTTGGTGAAACATTCTTCCAGGTTGTATAGTCCTGGTGTGTACACTTGCTGTACAGAGGTAATTTGTGGCCACTGAAGCTGAACACTATGACACTGACGTGTCAAATGTGTTCATGTTTACCCATGGTGCCCAGTGTTTGGTGGCGCTCCCCGGTTAAAATAAACTTGGAAGCAGGAGTGGCATCCACTTCTGTAAATAACTTGCCTTTGGAAACCCTGTGAACTTAGAGAGAGGATGAAAGTCATTCAAGTGGCAAGGATTTTTGTTCATAGGGTTGCTATGAGTCACTCGACAGCACTTAACAAAAACAACAACATGGTAAAAAATAATATTTGAATATAGTATAAAAAATATGTTTCAGGATCATGATCTAAATTTGTATTCATTGTACTTTAATAAAGGCAACATAATTTAAAGGTTCTTGCCATGTCTATGCCACAAGTGCCCAAGAGTTGCATTCTACAAAAATGCACCTTAAATTCTAAAACCGTTGCTACTCAAGTATAACATATGAAATATAGCATTTAATCCTGGTTAGAAAAATAGAACCTCCAGAATTATGAAACATAAATTAAACAATTTGCATTTTAGTATAATCTGTGATTCATATGTACATTGATAATCATTGTTTTAAAACAAAATGTCAGTCCAAGGTCATTATCATTTGAAAAAGAAAACACAATTCCCTTGACGGTCATCACTCTTGGCACCAGTAGCCAGGAAATCAAAAACCGTATTGAGATGGGGGTTAGGGACCTCTCTAAAGTACTCAAGAACAAGGGTGTCTCTCTGTAGACTAAGGTGCGCCTGATACAGGCCATGGTTTTTGCAATCACTTGTTATGCATCAGAGAGTTGGACAATGACTAGGGAGGATAGAAGGAGAATTGATGCCTTTGAGCTGTGGTGCTGGAGAAGAGTATTGAATGTACCATGGACTGCCAAGAAAACAAACAGATTCATCGTAGAGAGGGTTAAACCAAGCTGCTCCTTGGAGGCAAGGATTCTGGGGCTTCGCCTGACATGCTTTGGACATGTTGTAAGGAGAGACAGGTCTTTAGAGAGGGACATCATGCTGGGTAGAGTAGAGGGACAGCGCAGGAGGGGAAGATCCTCTATGAGGTGGATTGATTCAGTGACTGGGGTAATCGGGATGGGTGTGTCAGAGCCAATGAGATTGGCACGGGATAGAGCAGGGTTTAGGGCTGTTGTACATAGGGTCGCTATGAGTCGCAAACAACTCGACGGCACATAACAACACAACAACAAACTTAAACTTAGCCTGAAATGAGTATGAGAGTGGAAATGGAAAATTCAGAATAATCATTTAAGATTTTTATTTCTACAGTGAGCTTTGTCCTCTTAACTCAACAACAAAATACAAATAAAATTCTCTGTCCTTTTTGTCTGACTGAAATAGAGATTAATCCTCTATCCACTAAGATGAGTTGAGTAACTAAGAATTCAGAAGAAACTAAAATTTGAAGAATCATTCTATTCATGGTTGCTATTCAAAAGTTGATAAAAAGCAGACAAAAACATTAATGACTATAGAAAATCTGGAATTGATAAAAATACAGGAAAATATTTGTAAACATCTCTATTAAATGATCACTATTAAGTTACTATTAAGATTATAAGAAATTCTGGTGACAGTGTGCTTAATATATTTGAGAGACAACCAAAAATATGGTGAGACTATCTGTATCTTTAAAGAGTTACAGGTTTGGAAATCCTATGGAAAGTTCTAATCTGTTCTACATGGTCATTTTGAATTGGAATTAGAGGCAGTAGGTATGATGATGACTATTACTATGAACATAAAAGGACATAAAATTTCAAATCACAACTAGTTGAGTTCTGTCAACTCATGGCTGAGCCTCCAGCAGGTTTACTAATGCTGCAAACCTCAAAGGAGAAAATGGCCTGTCTTTCTCCCATAGAGCTGCTGGTGATTTTGAACTGTCAGGGAAGCACTACCGTCATGTTGGTAGCATAATTCACTACTGACTACTCCACTGAGCTCTGTATAAGAAATTATTTCTGTAATGCAATCAAAAAAAAAAAGAAGAAAAGAAAAGTTAAGAAAAAGCAATCAGAAAGTAATGCCTCATATTTATCATTGAATTTACTTTCCTTCAGAAGACACCTTTGCTGTTTATTCAACTGCAGTTATTAAGACACAAAGCATGATTTTTCTTGTATTACAGCTTCCATATTCCTCTGCTCTTCAGAGAAAGTAATAAACTATGAGGCGAACAATAAATTCTACCAATACCTCCACACACTTCAGCTCATCAATTGTGCAAATTATATGGATTTACCAGGCTTATGTTATTTGGATTTATTGTCAGGAAGGATAAAAAGCCACAATAAAGGTGAATAAATGGATTCCACTGGCCCATAAATAACAGCTCAACCAAGAGAGCTATGCAAGTGTAACTGTGTTTTTCACCATCTGGTGCATCAGAGATTATTATCAAAGCAGCAGTAGGTGGTGGTGGGAAAACATCCGCTTCATTTCCACCCTTGAGAAAACAGTAGCTTTGGAAAACACATGCATTCTTTTGCAAGCCAACTCCCTAAATACCATCCAACTTTAAAAAGATTTATTTTTCTTATGTTTCCACTTTAATAATTTTCATGATGTTATAGATGGAAAGTGTGCCAGGCTGGTAGACTAGATCTCTAAGTTATATGATTTCCCTATATATCAGGAAGAACATTGTCATCGATAATGTAGAACTCCAAAATAGGCTTCTAAGAAGACTGGTGGGAAGTTTCCTAGTAAAAGATGAATAAAATCCATTGCATTCTCATCCCAAATAAAAATAGATTAACCCCAGAATTAGTTAATGAATGCTACATGAAGTATTAATAATTAAATGCTAGTTTAGAAACCATTCATTCTAAACACTTTAATAGATCACAGTAAGCCTTAGGCATTTTGGAAATCTACAGTGTTCATAATATATTGCTTTTCTTGCTAAACTAATGTGTTTCATTCATCAGATTGTTTCTCATACAGGCTATACCTTATATTTTAAGTAATAGTTTCTACAAAGTGAGTGCTAAGTATACAAATAATGTAATTTATATGTAACAACTTTAATGGAGTCAATTAAGATAAAGACTTGAAAGAAGAGTTAAATGAAAGTTAAGAGAACACTTCCTGGCTCATGTTACCAATTTATGTATCGCCACTCTTAGAAAATGCCCATAGCCAACTTTTCCAAACATTTCTAATACTTATGCTAATGAGAAATTTAGATAGAAGAGAATTCTTTGAATGGAAAAATTGTTGCAAAAACAGTTGATTCATTATAAATTCTGAAGTTAACTGTATGATCTGAAATAAGATATTTCACAGCTTTCTTTTTTTTATTATTATTAATTTCAATGGTAGTGGCGAAATGAGATGGGTTGGCATGGACATTTTGAATCAGATGATCATATAATTTACTATGCCGGGGATGAAAAGCTGAGAAAAAATGGGGTTGTTTTCATAATTACAAAAGTCATTTCTAGATCCATCCTAAAATATAATGTGGTGAGTGACAGGATAATATCCATGTGCATACAAGGAAGTCCAGTGAATACCACTATCATTCAAATATATGCACCAACGAGAGCCAAAAAGGAGGAAGTAGAAGATTTCCACCAATTTTTTCAGTCAGAAATTGATCAAACATGCAATCAAGATGCATTAATAGTAATGGGCCACTGGAACGCAAAAGTTGGGAACAGGGAAGAAGGATCAGTAGTTGGAAAACATGGGCTCGGAGTGAGAAATGAGGCTAGAGATGGAATGATAGAGTTCTGCACATTTAATGATTTATTCATTGCAAATACCTTTTATAAGAAACATAAATGCAGGCTATACACATGGATCTCACCTGACGGTATGCATAGGAATCAAATCTATTACATTTGTGTAAAGACTTGCTATAGAAGTTCAATAACAGCAGTGAAAATCAGACCGGGTGCTGATTGTGGGACAAACCATTAACCCTCATTTTCAAGTTCAAGATGAAGTTGAGGAAAATTAAATCAAGTCCACAGGAACCAAGATTTGACCTTAAGTCTGTCCCACTTGAATTTCAAAACCATCTCAGGAACAGGTTTGAGGCCTTGAGCACCAATGAGCGTAGACAAAATGAGCTCTGGGAGGATATCAAGAAAATCATCCATGAAGAATGCAAAAGATCATTACAAAGGCTGAAGAAGAAGAAAAGACCAAGATGGATGTCAGATGAGATTCTGAATATTGCATTAGAGTGCCGAGAAGCCAAACCTAAAGGAAGAAATCAAGAAATCAAAGAGACGAACAGAAAATTTCAAAAGGCAGTTTGGGATGACAAAGCAAGATATTATAATGAAATGTGCAGAGAGATGGAGTCAGAAAATCAAAAGGGCCGAATCACTCAGTGTTTATTAAGCTGAAGGGGAGCTGAAAAACAAATTCAAGCCATGGGTGGCAATACTTAAAGATAGTTTGGGTAGGATATTGAATGATCCAGGAAGTATCAAAAGAAGATGGAAGTAGTGCACAGAGTCACTGTATCAGAAGGAATTGGCTGACACAGAGGAATTTCATGAAATAACATATGAGCAAGAGCCTAAGGTGATGAAGGAGGAAGTTCAAGTTGCTATGAAGGAATTGGCAAAAAACAAGGTTCCGGGAGTTGGTGGCATACTAATTGATTTATTTCAACAAGGAGATGCTGCTCTGGATTTGCTCACTAAGTTGTGCCAGGAAATCTGGAGGACAGCCAGCTGGCCAGCTGACTGGAAGAGATCGATACTTGTTCCCATTCCAAAGAAAGGTGACCCAACAGAGTGTGGAAATTTTCGAACAATATCTTTAATATCACATGCAAGCAAGATTCTGCTGAAAATTATCCAAAAACGTTTGGAATAATATGTCAACAGAGAACTGCAGATGTACAGGCTGGATTTAGAAGAGGTCGTGGTACTAGGGATATTATAGCTAATGTGAGATGGATCTTGGCAGAAAGCAGAGATCACCAGAAGAATGTCTATCTGTGCTTCATTGACTATACAAAGGCTTTTGACTGTGTGGATCACAACAAGCTATGGTTGACTCGGAGAAGAATGGGAATCCCAGAACATTTGATTGTGCTAATACGAAACCTATACTTGGACCAAGAGGCAGTCATCCGAACAGAGCAAGGAGACACTAAATGGTTCAAAATCAAAAGGGACACATCAGGGATGTATTTTGTCTCCATACCTTTTCAATCTGTATGCAGAACAGATCATCCGAGATGCTGGGCTGTAAGAGGAGGAATGTGGCAGCAGGATTGGTGGAAGAATCATAAACAACCTGCTTTATGCAGATGACACAACTGTGCTTGCTGAAACTGAGGAGAACTTGAAGTACTTGCTGCAGAAGGCCAAGGACTGCAGTCTTCAATATGGACTCAAGCTCAACATCAAGAAAACAAAGATTCTCACCATTGGACCAATTGGTAGTACAGATGGTGAAGAAATTGAGATAGTTAACAGTTTTTGTTTACTTGGTTCCACAGTCAATGCTCTTGGTAACAGCAGCCAGGAAATCAGGAGACTAATTGATTTGGGAAAGTTAGCTGGGAAGGACCACTCAAGAGTACTGAAGAGCAACGACATCAGGTGTGCCTGATCCAGGCTATCATCTTTGCAATTGTGTGTTATGCATCAGAGAGTTGGACAGTGAATAGGGATGAAAGAAAGAGAATTGATGCCTTTGAGCAGTGGTGCTGGAGAATAGTGTTGAATATACCATGGACTGCTAGGAGAACAAACAGGTTTGTCCTGGAGAAGGTGAAACCAGAATGCTCCTTGAAGTCAAGGATTCTGAAGCTTCGCCTGACATAATTTGGGCAGGTTGCAAGGAGGGATTGGTCCTTGGATAAGGATACCATGTTTGGGAAAGTCGAGGGACGGTGCAGGAGAGGAAGACCCTCGATGAGATGGATCGATTCTATGAATGGAGTTGTGGGAATGAGTGTGTCTGAGATGGCAAGGCTGGCACAAGATAGAATGGCGTTTAGGCTCACTATGAGTCACAAGTGACTTGATGGCACATAACAACAACAATTTCAATGAACATTTACAAATATTTTGGATTTCCATTCATTCATTGTTGTACTTTTCTCCCTGTCCACTTCACCCCCACAACCAGTTCACTCTTCTTCTTGAAAAACTCCTTCACTGGCATAAAATACCCCCACACCCCACCCCACCCCACCCACCACACCGAGTATACTCCACTCTGCAACTCTCATTCCGAACTTCTAGGATAATCAAAATGCCCTAAAATATATTACTTTTTATTAATGAACAGCAAACACTTGACAATTATTTATGCTTTTTATTGTTTCTTGCAGAAGTATTTCGTTGATTTTTCTATATTAAGGTCTTTTGTGTCTCTAGTGACGTTAATTCCAAATTATCTTAATCTGTGGTTGGCTATTATAAATGCTATTTCTTTCTTTCTTTTTTTAATTTCCATTCAGTCATTGTTGCACTTTTCTCCCCTCACACCCTCCCCCCAGAACACCCTCTTGGAAAATTAAAATACAAATTCTTTCATTGTTTTAAAATTCCTGGCCCAGGTCCACTCCACCATGTAGCATTTACTCAAGATGCCTGTCATGACAAAAATACCCAGTCATGTATCCCTTTTAAATAGTTTTCTCCCTCATCTGTTTCAGTGCAGTATACATTATTGAATCCATCTTTCTCAGTCTCTCCCCAGCCCCAAGGTCAGTACTGTTTTACAACAGTGGCACCATACAGTATTTATCCTTTTGTAACTGAGATACTTCACTCAGCATAATGTCCTCCAGGGTCACCTATTTTGAATAATATTGCATGAGTTCCTTGTTTTTCAATGCAGCGTAATATTCCATTGTGTGAATATACCACCGTTTCTCTATGCATTCGTTTGTTGATGGGCACTTGGGTTGTTTCCAACTCCTTGTTATTGTCAACAAAGCCACAATAAACATGGGTGTGCTTATATCTGCTTGGATATCAGTTGTGGTTTCTTTGGGGTGTATTCCTAGTAGTGGAATTGCTGGGTCAAATGGTAGTTCTATGTACAACTTTTTGAAAAAGCTCCATACTGCCTTCCACAGTGGTTGCACTATTTTACACTCCCACCAACATTGCATAAGGGCTTCAGTTCTTCACAACCTCGCCAGCATTTGTTCCTTGCTGTTCTGTTAAATTTTTCTCTTCTGACTGGAGTGAGATGGTATCTCATAGTGGTTTTAATTTGCATCTCTCTTAGAGCTAGGGATTTTGAACATTTCTTCTGTGCTTGTTAGCCATCTGAATGTCTTCTTTGGTGAAGTGTCTGTTCATATCCTGTGCCCATTTTTTTATTGGATTATTTACCTTTATCTTGTTGTGGTGCTCAAGTATTTTATAAATTCTGGATATAAGTCTCTTATCTGACATGTCATTACCAAATACTTTTTCCTAGTCTGTGCCTTCCCCTTTTATCTTGTTGGCGAAGTTTTTGGATGTGCAAAATATATTATCTTTAAACTGTTCTCTCCCTCATCAGCTTCAATGTAGTATGCATAATTTATCCAGTTATTCTCAGTCTTACCCCTACCCTGATGTCACAGCTTTCTTAGTTTTTACGTGTACAATAATTAGCTGTTGTTATATGTCATATAGTGGACTATGACTTGAAGCAACCCTGAATGAATAATGACTCTGAACTTTTTCCTCTCCTGAGCCAACCTTAACCATCTCTGACGCACCTGAACCCATTGTCACAGTCACTATGTGAATTATCTCACCCAAGTTCTTCCTCTTCTATGCTGACCATCCACTATTCAAAACATTGTCTTTTTCTGAGTGCTGGTCTCTCCTGGCAACATGCCCCAAATTCTCATTGTTGTTGTTGTTGTTTAATGTTGTCGAGTCGTAGACGACTCCTAGTGACCCTATGAACGAACAGCCTGAGCACTGTTCGTATATAGAGTTTCTGGAGGCAAGCCATTTTGGAAGCGGATGCCACTCCTGCTTCCAGGCTTGATTTAGTCGGGAAGCTCCAGCCAACACTGTCCACCATGGATGCCCATTACCACGATTTGCACATCACTGTCACAGGCTTCAGCTCACAGCAACCACAAGTTACCTCGGTACAGCAACGCACAGACCAGTGCTATACCACCTAGAAGAATGTTTGACAGGAAGACAATTTGAACCTGGCCAAGGGCCACAGATGAAATTTTCATTAGATGTGATAAAATGAATGTTCCTTTTAAGTGTGGAAGATCTATAGTTAAATAATTTTAAAATTCTCAAAAAATGTTTTTATTTGTTTGTTGTTATGTGCCATATGTACAACAGTTCTGAAGCCTGCCCTGTCCTGAGCCAGTCTCACTGACTCCAACACACTTACCCCCATTGCCTCAGTTACTGTATCATCTTTCATCCAGGGTCTTCCACTTCTGCAGTGTCCCTATACCCTTCTGATCATGATGTCCCTCTCCAAGGATCGGTCCCTTCTGGCCACATGCCCAAAGTATGTGATATGGAGCTTTAAAATCCTAGCTTCCAAGGGGAAACTTGGTTTCACTCTCTCCAAGGTAGGCCTATTTGTTTTCTTGGTGGGCCATTGTATGTTCAAGACTCTTCTCCAGCAACACAACTCAAATGCATCAATTCTTCTGTCATCCTTAGTCATTATCCAGTTCTCTGATGTATAGAAAGTAATTCTGAAGACCATGGCCTGTATCAGGTGTACCTTAGTGTCTAGATTGACTTCTTATTTATACTCTTAAAAAATAAATTTAACGTATCTGATAAAAGAAATACTGAGGAAAGGCTTATATATAGCCCTAGTACACTACTAATTGCTTACATTTGCCCTTTACTCGGAGTCTGGTAAGGGATCTTTCATGACTTAGACTTTAGGCAATTGTGCTGCTAACCTCAAGGTTGTCCATCTTTAGAAATTTAAATCCTCCAGTGACTTGAAACGGACTCTCAGTAGCAGCAGTGAGTTTGAAGGGGTCTTTTGTTCGCTTGTTTTTGTTTTGTTTTCCTTTTTAATTTTGAGAACTCAGGCAGTATTCTAAGCATTTATATATGCTGTTATGTTTTATTTATTTATCTTATTTCCTTATAATAAAAGTTCTTTATTTTACACATGAGGAAAATGAAAGTTAAAGAAGCTAATCAACTTACCTGTTGTCTCATAGGTCATAATTTAATGATGTGTTTTTCAAATTTGCTCTATTCTTTATATTCTACAGCCGCTCTGTACCATCTAAAACTACCTTCATTCATTATATTCATGCTTGCTTTATAGTATCAAAAGTACATTGCCAAGAAGAAAGTATATTGCTATCATTTTTATTGTAGAATCTCAAGAAAAGTTGTGGCCTCACAAAGTCTATAAAATGAATATTTTCTGTATAGAAAGGTATAATGTTGTATCAGTATTTAATTGAATATTGTCATTGTTGTTATGTGTCCTCTAGTCACCTATGGCTCAAAACAGCTCTGAAGCCTGCCCTCTCCTGAGTCAGTCTCACTCTAAAGAACCTACCTGCATTGCCCCAGTTACTATATCAATCCACCTTATCCGAAGTCTTCCTCTACTGTGCTGTACCGTCAACCTTCCAAGTTTGATGTCCTTCTCCAAGGATCAGTCCCTCCTGGCCACATGCCCAAAGTTTGTGAGATGGAGCTTCAAAATCCTAGGCTCCAAGGAGAAATTTGGTTTCATCCTCTCTAAAACAGACCTATTTGTTTTCTTGGTGCTTTATAATATGTTCAGAACTTTTATCCAACATCACAATGCAAATGCATAAATTCTTCTGCCATTCTTCATCATTGTCTAGCTTTCTGATGCATGCTGCTCTGAAGGACCCAAAATTGATGGTAAAAATAAGGCCCTAGGAATTAATGGATTATCAGTTGACATATTTCAACAAACAGATGCTGCCATGGGCGTGCTCACCAAGTTGTGCCAAGAAATATGGAAGACAACTACCTGGCCAAGTCTAGAAGAGTTCCATATTTATAACCATTCCTGACAAAGTGTGGAAATTATCGGTTGATATTACTAATATCACACACAAGCAAAATTCTGCTGAAAATTTCCCAAAAACAACTCTAACAGTACATATCAGAAATGCAAGCTAGGTTTAGAAGAGGTCATGGCACTACAGACCTTATCACCAAGGTCAGATGGATCTTAGCAGAAAGCAAAGAGTATCAGAGGAATGTCTTCCTACATTTTATTGACTATGCAAAGACATTTGACTGTGTGGATCACAAAAAAAATTGTGGTTAACCTAGAGGAGAATGGGAATCCCAGAGCTCCTGATTGTACTTCAGCAAAATCTACGCTGTTTTTATGTCCCATAGAGTCACCTGAGACTCATAGCAACCTTATGTACAACTGTCCTAAACCCTTCTCTATCCCTTGCTAATCTCACTGTCTCTGACACACCTATCTCCATTAACCCAGTGACAGAATCAATCCATATAGAGGACCTTCCCCTCCTGAGCTATCCCTCCACCCTCCCAAGCATGACATCCCTCTCCAAGGACGGATCCTGCCTTGTAACATGTCAAAAGTATGTCAGGCGAAGCTTCAGAATCCTTTCCTCCAAGGAATAGCCTTGCTTCACACTCTCCAGGACAAACTACTTTGTTCTCTAGCAGTCCATGGTATACTCAATACCCTTTTTTCCAGCACCACACCACAAACGCATCAATTCTTCTATCATCCCTAGTCATTGTCCAGCTCTCTGATGCATAGCAGGTAATTGCAAAGACTATGGCCTGTATCAGGAACTCCTTAGTCTCCAGAGTGACATTCTTGCTCTTCAGTACTTTCGTGAGGTCTTTGACAGCAGATTTTCCCAATGCAATTTGTCTTTTAATTTCCTGGCTGCTGCTACCAAGAGTGTTGGTTGTAGAGCCAAGCAAAGTGAAGCTTTCAACAATCTTAATCTCTTCACCAACTATCATGATGCTGCCAATAGGCCCGGTGGTGAGATTTTTGTTTTCTTAATGTTGAGTTTCAATCCATATTATTTTGACCAGAAAGCAGTCCTTGTAACAGAGCAGGGAAACACTACATGGTTCAAAATCAGGAAAAGAGTGCATAAGGGATATAACTTGTTTCCATACTATTACTTTTTTCTTTTTTATATTTTCTTTAAATTTTAATTGTAATTTTAATGAAAGTCTACAGAAAAGTTAGATTTTAATTCATTCATTCGTTGTTGCACATGAAAAGTTAGATTTTCATTCATTCATTCATTGTTGCACATATTTTTACCCTCTCTCCCTACCTTCTCATCCATCAGTTCACTCTTTTGCTTCTTTTATTCATTATTTCACAATTAGCTTCCTGCTTCACCTCCTCCATTCCTCTTTGCAATGCACCTCATATTCTTGGCCATTGTTGTACATAGAATGCATAATCATATATTCCTTTTAAATAGTTCTTTCCTTCATCTATCCCATACAATGTTCATTACCTATCTACTCTTTCCTAGTCTCCTCCCAGACCGTTTCCCCGTCTATTTTCTCCCTCCACCTACCCCTTTTAGACTTGCTTTATACCACAGGTGCTATGAAATATTTGTCCTTTTGTGACTGAAATACTTCACTCAGCAAAATGTCCTACAAGGTAGCCCATATTATGTAATGTTTTATGAGTTGTTTGTTTTTCAATGCTGCATAGTGTTCAATTGCAAGAATATATCATAGTTTTTATGTCCATTGATTTGTTGTTGATAGGCACTTGGTTTACTTCTCTCTTTTTACTATTATAAATAATGCAGCAATATCAGGAAATAAACAGACACTTGTTCAAAGAAGACATTCAAGTGGCAAACAAACATATTAAGAAATGTTCAAAATACCTAACTCTAAGAGATATGCTAATAAAAACAACTATCAGATATCATTTCACCCCAGTAAGAATAGCAAACATCAAATTCTGTCAAGGTTGTGGAGAAACTGGAACCCTTATTCAATGTTGGTGGGAGTGTAAAACGGTGCAACCACTATGGAAGGCTGTATGGCACTTTCTCAAAAAGTTGCAAATAGAAATACCATTTGACCCAGCAATTCCACTACTGGAAATTTACCCTAAAGAAACCATAACTGCCACCCAAGCAGATACATGCACACCCATGTTTATTGCAGCTTTGTTCACAATAGCAAGGAGTTGGAAACAACGTAAGTGCCCATCAACAAACAAATGGATAGAGAAGCTCTTGTATATTCACACAATGGGATACTATGCTGCATTTAAAAACAAGGAACTCATGCAATATTATTCAAAATGGATGACCCTGGATGACATTATGCTGAGTGAAATATCTCAGACCCCAAAGGACAAATATTAGATTGGGCCACTGTTATAAAATGGGACTGACATCAAGGTTGAGGGAAGGTCGAGGGAAGAATGATGTCTAGTGCATTGAAACAGATTAAGGAGAGAACTGTTTAAAGTGGATATATGAATGGATATTCTTATCATTACAGAAGTCCAGTGTGAATGCTGCATAGTGGAGTGGACTTGAGGGGAGGGATTGCATAACAATAAAAGAGTTTTTCTTTTCAAGGAGAAGAGTGAATTGGGGAAGGGGTGGTCAGGGAGAAAAGTGCAACAGTGAATGAATGGAAACACTAAGTCTCTGTAAACTTTCATTAAAATTAATAAAAAAGTATAACAAAAAAGAATGGAAAAAATAAAGCAACAATAAACATGAGTCTTTATTTATCTGTTTAGATGGCGATTATGGTTTTTTATTTTTTTTTTTAATTTTCCCAGTAGTAGCATTCCTTGGTCAAATGGTATTTCTTTTTTTTGTGTGTGTGTGAAAGGACCAAACTGCTTTCCATAGTGGATATAGTCTACCAATTCAGCAGAGTAGTAAGATACAAGATCAACATACAAAACTCAATTTCATTGCTCTACAGTGGCAAAGGGAATACAGAACTGAAGCTAAGCAAAATAAAACTTATCACGATAGCTAATCACAATATTAAATATTTGGGAGCAAATTTAACTAGAGACACAAAAGACCCATACAACAAAAATGAGAAAATATTACTATAAGAAACAAAAAGAGACCTGGAAAAATGGAAGAATATACCATGCTATTATATAGAAAGACTCAATAATGTGAAAATGACAATTCCACCAAAGGCAATCTAAAAGTTTAATACAATCTCAATACAGAAACAAATTTCTTTCTTCAATGAGATGGAAAAGGAATTTTCCAATTTTATTTGGAATGGAAATGGTCACTGAATAAGCAAACCAATCCTGAAGAGGAAGAACAAAGTAGGAGGCGTCATACTCACTGATTTCCAAGTCTACTACACCGCTATGGTGGTCAAGACAGCATAGTACTAGTGCAGTGACAGACACATAGATCAATGGAATAGAATTGAGAACCCAGAAATCAGGTCATATATCTATGTTCAATTTGTTTTTGACAAGGACATGAGCTCAGTTAAGTGGGGTAATTATGGGCTTTTAAACAAATGGTATTGGCAAAACTGGAAAATAATCTGTAAAATATTCAATCAGGACCCATACCTCACACTGTACCAAAACAAAAACAAAAAACAAAAACCACTCAAAGTGGATCAAGGACCTAGGAGTAAAACCAAAGACTATAAATTTCATTAGAGAAAAGCTTGGAAGAACTTCAGAAATCCTAATCCAAACATAAACAGTCTTCCAAGCATTCTGAAAAACCTACAACCAGGAGAAAAGAAATGACATATCTGATCTGATAAGAGACTCGTCTAAAAATTATAGAATACTTTAGCACCTCGACAACAAAAAGGTGAACAACTCAAACACAAAGCAGGCACAGGATATAAACAGATACTTCAACAAAGACATTCAGATGGCAAACAAACATAGGGAGCAAAGTCCAAAATCCCTAGCTATCAGGAAGATGCAAACAAAATAATAAAAACATTTGTGAGATATCATCTCACCCCAGTAATGATAGCAAAGTTCAACAGAGCAGCCAATAATAAATGCTAGCAAGTTTGTAGAGAGATTGGAACCCTTATTCATTGCTGATGGGAGTGTAAAATGATGTATCCATAACTATCCAATATATGTGCCAAACAGGTCATTCGGGAGGCTGGGATTTATGAAGAAGAATGGGCATCGTGATTGGAGGAAGACTCATCAACAGCCTACATTATCCAGATGACACAAGATTTCTTGCTGAATCTGAGTAGGACCTGAAGCATTTGCTGCAGAAAGGACTACAATCTTCAATATGGATTGGAGCTCAACATCAAGAAGACAAGGATTCTCACCCCTGGGCCAACTGGCATCATGATGATGGATAGAGAAGAGATTGGGGTTGTCAACAATTACCGTTTGCCCGGCTTCACAATCAACACTCTTGGCACCAGCAGTAAAGAAATCAAAAGATGAATTACACTGGTAAATCTACTGTCAGGGACCTCTTTATAGTACTGAGAAGCAATGACGTCTAAAGTGTTGCTGATCCAGGACATGTTGTTCACAATTGAATAGTAAGGGGGGAAAACCACCCTAAAACAAAAACAAAAAGCAAACAACAACAAAACTCAGCTCCTAGAAAAATCTCATGTAATAAAAACAAAAACCAATACAATGCAATCTTCTTCACATCAGGGTTTCTTTTTTTTGAGGAGGAACAGTTGTGAGCAGACCCTAGTGATTGGTGCATGAAATGTGAGAGCCATGAGTGAAGGAAAATTAGAAATTGTTAAGAAAGAAATGGAATGCATAAATATTGACGTAATAGGCATTGGAGAGATGAGATGGACTGGCATGGGGCATTTTGAGTATGATGACCATATGGTATATTACTCTGGAGATGAAAAGACAAGGAAAAATGGGGTTGCCTTTATAGTAAAGAAAGTAATTTCTAAATCCATCCTGAAGTATACAACATTGTGAGTGACAGGATTATATCCATACGCTTACAAGGAAGTCCAGTAAATACCACTATTATTCAGATATATGTACCAACAACCAGAGCCAAAGAAGAAGAAATAGATGATTTCTACCAACTTTTGCAGTTGGAGATAGATCGAACATGCATTCAAGATGCATTGATAATAATGGGTGACTGGAATGCAAAAGTTGGGAATA
>NW_006400049.1:253956-255723 GCF_000299155.1 Elephantulus edwardii | reverse complement strand
GCAGGAGGGGAAGACCCTCTATGAGATGGATTGATTTCGGTGACTGGGGTAATCGGGATGGGTGTGTCAGAGGTGGTGCGGTTGGCGCAGGATAGAGCAGGGCTTAGGGCTGTTGTGCATAGGGTCGCTATGAGTCGGAAACAACTCGACGGCACATAACAACAACAACAACAGGATTTTTTAAATTATTATTAATTTTACTGAAAATTTACAGAGACTTTGGGTTTCAATTCATTCACTGTTGCAGTTTTCTCCCTGCCCAGCCCTCCCCCTCTCAGTAAACTCTTCTCTTTGAAAAGTAAAGAAAAAGTTTTTTCATTGTTTTACAATCCCTTCCCCCAGGTCCACTCCACTATGTCACCTTCGTTTTGGACTAGTGTCATGACAATAATACCTCACCACATATCCCTTTAAAACCGTTTTCTCCCTCTGCTTCAATTCAGTATGCATTATTTATCCCATCTTTCTCAGTCTCCCCTGAACTCTAATGTAAGTCTTGTTTTACAACACTATGCAGTTATCCCTAGCTCCAAGAGAGATGCAAATCAAAACAACGATGAGATATCATTTCACCCCAGTCGGAATAGCAAAATTTAACAGAACAGCAAGCAACAAATGCTGGTAAGGTGGTGGAGAAATTGGAACCCTTATTCACTGTTGGTGAAAGTACAAAATGGTGCAACCACTGTGGAAGGCAGTGTAGTGTTTTCTCAAAAAGTTGCAAATAGAGATACCATTTGACCCAGCAATTCCTCTACTGGAAATATACCCCAAAGAGACCATAACTGCCACCCACGCAGATATATGCACACCCATGTATATGGCAGCTTTGTTCACAATAGCAAAGAGGTGGAAACAACCTAAGTGCACATCAACAAATGAATGGATAAAGAAACTGTGGTATATTCACATAATAGAATATTATCCTGCACTAAAAAACATGGAGCTCATGCAATATTATTCAAAATGGGTGACCCTGGAGGATTTTATGCTGAATGAAAAATCTCAGTCACAAAATAAATATTTGTATTACTTTTAAATTGATTTTTTAACCTCTGTGAGAATTTCTGTACAATTTTCACAGTTAGGATAAAATGCTTAAAATACACATAATTACTAAGTTATATGGATAAAATGAAAATCTATAACAGAAAGATAGTCAGAAAATTCACAAATAAACAACAAGCAGAAAACATAGTTTAAACCAATTGTGTTGTAAAAAAGACATCAGAAGGAAAGTTAGAAAACATCAAAACTGTCCAATGAATGGTGAAAAAGAAAAACACATATACCAAAACTTGGTGAGTACAGTATAAACACTGTTAAGACTTAAATTTGTACTGTAAATGCTTATATTAATTAAAAAAATTTCATTAGCTGCTACCTTAAACATGAAAAATTTGGGAGAGGTGGGAAATGATGTTGTTGTATTGTTGTCATGTGCCGTCGAGTCGCCTGCAACTCATAGCGACCCTATGTACAACGGCCCTAAACTCTGCTCTGTCCTGTGCCCATCGCACTGTCTCTGACACTCCCATCCCAATTATCCCAGTCACTGAATCAATCCACCTCATAGAGGACCTTCCTCTCCTGCGCCGTTCCTCCACCCTCCCAAGCATGATGTCCCTCTCTAAGGACCGGTCTCTCCTCACTACATGTCCAAAGTAAGTTAGACAGAGCCTGAGAATCCTTGCCTCCAAGGAGCCACCCGGTTTAACTCTCTCCAGGACAAATCTATTTGTTTTCCTAGCAGTCCATGGTATTCTC
>NW_006400049.1:220215-251901 GCF_000299155.1 Elephantulus edwardii | reverse complement strand
AGCTCCATTTCTGTCACCGAGTCCATGTTTTCCAACTACTGAATCTTCCTCTTTGTTCCCGACTTTTGCATTCCAGTCATCCATTATTATCAATGCATCTTGGTTGCATGTTCGATCAATCTCCAATGATAAACTAATCTTAATGCTGAGAGAAAGAGTATAATAAAAATGAAAAGAGAAACATATGAAGCACTTTAAAAAAAATTGTCCCTTAATGGACCCAAATCATAATTAACCCTCCAGTTGTTTTTCAAAAGCTGTGAATCACCTCGGGGGAGATTACAGATAATAGAACCATTGGACAACGAACCACCAAAGGATTTGAACCACCAAATCTTTGATTATTACTGCAATTTGCTATTTATTAGGCCACCAGAACTTCTACAAATGAAGTAAAAACAAAAACAAAAGCTAAAAAGTAAAAAATACCAAAACTTATTTTTATAACATTGAAAATCTTGTATAATTTAGGTAAAAAAAACAAAAGACTTTAATGAAGATCACAGTTTAAAGTAGAAACATTACTACTAAGCTTCCAGAAGTAAGTAGAATTATAGAAGTGTTGTTATATGCCATCAGATCAACTCTGACTTGTGACAACCTTATGAACAATGAATCTGAACTTTGGCTTATTGGGTGCCATCATCCTATCTCTCTCATACTAAAGCCCACTGTGGTAGTGTAACTAGTGTCAATTCATTTTACTGATGATGTTCCTCTTTTCCTTTACCCATTACTTTTCCCAGTATGATATCTATCTCCAAACGATAGTTTTTCCTGAAAATATATGCAAAACAATTGAGAGAAAATTTCACCATCCTTACCCCTAAGTAGCACCCTGATTGCACTTTATTCAAGACAAATTTGTTTGTTCTTTGGGCATTCCATAGGATTATTCTTTATTCTGTAACACCACAACTGAAAGACACAATTGATTCTTCTTCTTTAATCCTTATTATTGCCCAGCTTTCATATGTATAGGAAGCAATTGAAAATACTATGGATTAGAAGAAGGACTACCTTAGTTCTTAAATTGACATTGTTGCTCTACAGAAATTTGGATAGCTCTTGACAGCAGATTTCCCCAATGTGACACATCTTTTGATTTATTGACTGTTGCTACCATGTGCGTTGAATGTGGATACAAGTAAAATGAAATTGTTGATAACTTCAATCATTTTCCATCTACTAATATGTTACCTATTGCACCAGTGGTAAAGATATTTGGGTTTTTTTAAAAAAAAATTGAGGTGTTACCCTTATTGAAGGCTATAGTCTTTTTGAAGTCTTCCTGCAATTATGATACCATATTCTTCTTTATATACTAGTTTCTCTGAGCATATAGTCTAAATAGATATGGAGAAAGAATATGATCTTGATGTACACTTTGTCGAAATTTAAACCACACAGCATTCTCTTGTTCTATTTGAATATGGGCTTCTTGGTATATACAAAAGTTTCACAGTGAGTACAGGTAAGTATTCTGTAATCTCCATTATCCCCAAAGTTAGCTTTAATTTGTTAATATTCACTCATTTAAATGCCTTTGTATAATCAATAAAACACAATGAAATATTTTCCTAATATTCTCTAATTTCAGCCAAGATCAAATTTGTTGTTGTTATGTGCCGTCGAGTCGTTTGCGACTCATAGCGACCCTATGTACAACAGCCCTAAGCCATGCTCTATCCTGTGCCAATCTCATTGCCTCTGACAAACCCATCCCGAGTACCACAGTCACTGAATCAATCCACCTCATAGAGGGTCTTCCCCTCCTGCGCTGTCCCTCCACTCTACCCAGCATGATGTCCCTCTCTAAAGACCTGTCTCTCCTTACAACATGTCCAAAGTATGTCAGACGAAGCCCCAGAATCCTTGCCTCCAAGGAGCAGCCTGGTTTAATCCTCTCTAGTATGAATCTGTTTGTTTTCTTGGCAGTCCATGGTACATTCAGTACTCTTCTCCAGCACCACAGCTCAAAGGCGTCAATTCTCCTTCTATCCTCTCTAGTCATTGTCCAACTCTCTGATGCATAACAAGTGATTGCAAAAACCATGGCCTGTATCAGGCAGACCTTAGTCTCCAGAGAGACACTGTTGCTCTTCAGTATTTTGGAGAGGTCCCTAACCACAGACTTTCCCATCGCAATACGTGGGTTTTTTTTGTTTTGTTCTGGTTTTTTTTGGAAGGCTTATTGATCTTTATTAACTGGTAGAGTAGTGACTGGTCTTAGAAGGTATCAATAAATTTTTTAAAAAATATTAAAAGTTACAACTTTTATACCTCATGTATGCACTAAACTGTTGATGTTTTTAAATTTAGTTTGCTTATTTTTCATTTCAATGAACATCTACAGAGATTATAATGAAAATAAATCCATAAAAATAATTTCTCAAGAGAGCCTGATGGTTTTGCTAGTGATTTATAATTATTATTTAAGGAAATAAAAATAATAGCAATCTATTTTAACTCTTTAAAAAAAGAGAATGGAACATTCCGGAACCCATTTTATGAAGACAGTAAGATCTTTATATATTAAAGAAATAGAGACTGTGAAAAATATTGCATAACTTGTTAGAGACTGGAGAGCATTACACTGATTAATTCAAACCAGTCTCATAAGGACAAATACTGCATGAGACCATTATTGTAAAATTAGAAGAACAACTATTAAAGCATGTAAGGGAACCCATAAGTGGAATAGGTGGGAGTGGAGGAGTGAGGATGGGTAGGGCAAAACCACAGGGTTTCACAGTTTGGTTGGTGGAGAGAGTGGGGTGAAGGAATAGGGAAGGATCCAGCAGGGGCCTGAAAAGATTGGGTAATGATGGATAAGGTCTAATGGATTCATTTTATAAACAAAATGCATGAGAATGATTTCATAAAACACAGTATGAATCAAGAATAGAGTGAAACACAATCTATTTGAACTTTATGAGCAAACCAATAAAAAACCTTCAAACAAATCACTTCCCAGAATCACAGTGCATTGCAGTAAGAGTAACAATTATTTTGTTTCGTAAAAACAAACAAAAACCCAACACAAACCAAGTAAGGTGAAAATAGATACCAATGAAGCTTATGAACTTATAAGCCACAAAATACCTGTTTTTAACATCAAGTTGAATTTGATGCACAGTAATTCTATATGTAACAGAATGAAAGCCTATTCAAACCTCCAATATTTTTATAATTTTGTCTATGATAGAGCCCATTATTGTAGTTACTTTGTTAATCCATCCCTTTGAGATTCTTCCTCTTTTTTTCTTTTAAAAAAATTTGTGATAAATTTTCATTCATTCATTGTTTTCATTCATTCACTCTTGCACATTTTCCTCCCTTCTCCAGTCCACTTGTTCCTGATTGTTGTCATACGTATAATGCCTAATTATATATTCTTTTCAAACAGATCTTCCTCTTATGTGTTCCAATGCATAGTTCATTATCTACCTACTCTTTTCTCTATTATCCCCACCGTCCCAAGTCATGTCAGTTATATCTTACAACAGTGGTGGTATACATTGTTTGTCCTTTTGTGACTGAAATATTTCACTCAGCATGATGTCTTCCAGGCTCACCCATATTGTATAGTAGTTTACAAGTATGCAGTTTTTTCAATGCTATGTAATATTCCATTGCGTGAATATACCACAGTTTTTCTATACATTTGTTTGTTGATCCGTACTTGGGTTGCTTCCATCTCTTCGCTGTTGTGAATAATGCAGCAATAAGCATGGGTGTGCATACATCTATTTGAGTCATGGCTCTGGTATCTTCCCACTGGGTATAGTCCCAGTAGTGGGATTGTTGAGTCAAATAGAATTTTTTCCAAGTGTTTTTGTTTGTCTGTCTGAAAATATTTTATTGGTTTTCATAAAATAATTTCTTTATGTTATGTTTCATTTCTATATATTGCATTTTGTACAATATTTCATTTATGCTGTGTTTCATACAATCATTCAAATACGTTCTATTTTACATTATTTTTAATTGGTTTTCTTACGAAGTTTATATCTATTGTGTTTCACACTATTTTTCATTCACATTGTGTTTCATTCAGTCATTCTTATGCATTATGATTTATAAAATGAATCAGCATTGAGCTTTGTCCATCATTACTTTGACTTTTTCCTGGATTCATCCCATTTACTACCCCCTTCATCCACCAAACTGAGTTTAGTAAGGCAACAAGAAATACATTTTGGAGAGGATGTGGAAACATAGGAACTCTCATATAATTGGTAAGATTGTAAAATGGTGGACAGTTCGGCATTTCCTCAAAAAGTTGAGCACAGAAAATCCATAAGACCTAGCTATTCCACTTCTAGGAATATATCCCAAGAATATCAGAACTGAGACAAACAGTAATTTGTGCACTAATATTCATAGTAGAATTATTCACCATCAGAAAAAAAAGTGGACATAGCATACACATCCAACCACAACTGAATGGATTGAGAAATTGTGGAACCTTCACACAATGGAATACTATGCAGCAGTCAGGAGCAATGATTTTGAAAAATACTGTGTAACTTTGGAGAGTCTGGAGAGCATCATGTTGAATGACCTAAAGCAGTCTTATAAAGACGAATACTGTATAAGACCATTATTGCAAAAATAGAAGGATAACTAGTAAAATATGTACAGTAGCTCCGGGGGCGGGGGCGAAGGAGGAGTGAGGATAGGTAGGGGTGAAACCAGTCTTCCTCTTTTTAACTCACCCTCTATTTTTCCAAAGATGGTGTCTTTCTTCAGGAATTTGCCCTACCTGGTAACATGCCAAAGTGAGATAAAGCTTCTTATTTCTAAGGAGAACTCTAGTTGTACTTCTTTTAGCAAAAATTTCTTCATTCTTTCAGATATCCATTTTCTTCATCAATTCAGTCTTCCTTATTTTTATTATGCAATTTTCACAATTATATGAAGTAATATCAAATATACTGGCTTGTGTCAGATATGCTCTAATCTTGCTCTTCACATTAAAAAAAAATTGACAATGCAATACCTCCTTCCATTTCTGCTGCTTCCATGAGTGTTGATTGAAAATCTAATTAAATGAGAATTAAAATATTTTCTGCTTTTGTCACTATGTTCATTGATGGTTTGTTTATGTTGTGATTCATAGTGAAGGCTATGGTACTTGTACTCCATCAATAAATGCTTCAAGTCTTCACTGAGTCTTCCTCAAATCTTGTTGCCATACTCTTATTCATATATCTAGTTTTTAATATTTTCTGTTTAGTGTCTAGTTTGTAAACGTATGGTGAAAAGATATCATACTTACACATCTTCCCTGACTTTAAACATGTAGTATTCCCTTGTTCTATTCAAAGCACTGTTTCTTAGTCTGTACATGTTCTCCATAGGCATAGCTTAATATTCTGAATTTCAATTCTTCTCATGATATTTATAATTTATCATTTGTTAGCCACACAGTCAAATGCTTTTGAATAATCAATGAAACACGAGTAAACAGCTTTCATTCAAGATTCACTGGGCCGCAGTGATGATTTTTCTCTTCTAAAGCTTATTCTGAAACTAGCTTGAACTTGTGGAAGTACTTTGTCCATGCAATTCTCCAGCCAATTTTCTGTAACATTTTTCTTGTGTGTCATATTAAAACTTAACTCAGTCCAACTCAAATCCTCAAGCACATTTTTGCAGGGAAGATATTACCTGAATAAATTGTAAATTGAAAGAGAGGAGATTTCATATCTTGCTCCCTTGGAGCAGTGAATAGATTCGAACCCTCTGACTTTGGCTTTAACAGCACAAGTCCTTAATGTTCAATTTCTGTCATCATTTAAATCATCCATTTCTTTGTATGGTCACAAATATGACTCTTTTCCCATTTTTTGGCAAGGTAGTTTTTTTTCAAAATTTCTTGGCATAAGGTAGTGAGCACATCCAGGACTTCTCTTATTTGTTCAAACAACTGTTATTCAATTTACAGAGATTTTTTTCTTCTTCTTCTTCTTACAAACACATTCAGTGTAGCTTGGACATATTAGCTAAATAACAATTTTTTTCAAGACCTTCAATTAGGTGGATTGACATGAGTGACCACTGCAATAGACTCTAATGTGTCAGGAAATGTGTAGATGGCACAGGAGAGGACAGAGTTCAGATACACTGTTCATAGGATTGCTATGAGTTGCATTTGACTTGACAGCGTCTAATAACAGGTAACACTGATTCTTCACCCCAGCATCAGTAGCAAAGATCAACAGGTCAGCAAACACAAATGCTGATAATGTTGTGGAGTGGTTGAAACTCATTTACTGCTGGTGGGAATATAAAATGATACAGCCACTATGAAACAGAATCTGGCACTTTCTCAAAAAGTTAGAACTAGAAATATCATTTGGCACAGCACTTCCACTTCTAACGATAGACTCTAAAAAATCCAGAGCCACAACCCAAACAGCTATAGGCATGCACATGTTTATTACTGTGTTATTCAAAATAGCAAAGAAATGACAGCAACCTAAGTTCCTGTCAACAAATGAATGCATAGAAAACATGATACAGTCAAACAATAAAATATTAGACAACATTAGAAAACAATGAACTGGTAAAACATTACACAATATGGAGGAGTCTGGAGAACATTATGCTGGGTGAAATATCTCGGTGACAAAAGGACAAACATTAACACCACTGTTATAAAATAGGAGAGACATGGTGCAGAATTGGGGAGAGAATTGGCAGAGTGAAGAGATAATGAACACTGCATTAGAACAGAAGAGGTGAAGAACTATCTGAAATAGAAATATTATTAGGCATTATGTGTATAACAACAATCTGGAACAAGGAGTGCATTGCAGAGAGAGCTAGCGAGGGGCTGAAGGAGCGGAAGAAAATGTGCAACAATGGAAAAAATTAAAATTAAACCTTTTCAGTGTTAAAAATAATCATTAATTCTTCATCTGCACAGCTTTCTGAAATGATTATCAATTCTTTTTCAGTAAAATGACTGTATATTCTTTCAATTTTTTTTCATGTCCCATGTGTTTTTAAATATTTTGCCCAATGACCCCTTAAATTTTGCAACTTGAAGATGGAATCAACTTTTCAACTTTATAAATGCCAAGCATGTTCTTTTATTTTTCTACTTTCAAGTCTTTGCATATTTCCTATAATGACTTCCTTGTCTTCTAAAGTTGTCCTAGGAAATCTTCTATTCCGCTATCTTATTTTACCATTTCTTCCTTTTGTTTTCATTTTCGAAGTTCAAGAGCCAGATTTAGAATCTATTATTACATCCACTTTGAACTTTTATTTCTTTCCTGTCATTCTAATGATAATTTTATTCTCTTTAACATATGATATCCTTGATTTTATTCCTCAACTTATAAGATCTTTCATTACTGTGGAAAGAATAAAATCTGTTCTTCAGTTTTAATCTAAATTTAGATGAGATATACTCAAGGTTGTATTTTTAGCTTTTGTGAACTTATTTTAATGTTGTTGTATTTTCAATTTTCAATTGAACTAACATACATACAATTGATGGTCTGTCCACCATTAGCCCCTAGACTTGTTATGACAGATAGTGTTCAGCTTCTATACCACTTCTTTCTCCAAATGTAGTAATATATTCCAATACATGGGGAAAATACAGAATGATACAGAAAGCATGAAGGGGAGATAAAAGGACTACATAGAAGTACTTCACCAAAAAAAAAAAAAAAAGCAACAACTGGTTGACACTGAAAAATTTTGGGAAAAATATAAACAAGACTAGGCAAGAAAGAAATTCAAGTTGTACCAAAGTCATTGGCAAAAATAAGGTCCTAGAAATCAACTGCTGAGTATGACTCATAGCAACCATATTAACAGCCAATTTGAACACGTGCACTCCTGTGACTTTCTCCTAATTTCTGACACACTCAAGACAATTGCTACATCATTGTGTCAACCCACCTGGTCAAGGAATTTCCTCTCTTTTGTTGTCCCTCCATCTTGCCAAGCATCATGTTCCTTTCCAAGAAATAACTTTCCTAGAAACATGCCCAAAATATGTGAGATGAAGTGTCGTCTTTGCCTTCAAGGAGCACTCTGGCTATAACTACTGCCTAGAGGGCTGATCTTTATGCACTTTATTAAGGTTTTGACAACTTCTAGTTTTCTTTGTTTATGCTACATGCATTCCATGTTTCAATTATAATGGGTGCTTTCATCAACATCTCCTCTTTTGTTAGTGACTTTGAAGTTAGGCTCTACCTCCTAACTTCTTCTATTAGTGGTAATATTCTACTATTCACAGGGTCTCAAAGACCTTTCATTTCGGAAGTGAATGCCCAATTTTGTTTCCTAGTCCACTTTTATTTGGCAACTCTGGCAATACCTATCCCCTTTAGGGGACATTTTTGTCAATAAAAACACCAGTGTTGTAGCTTACCTAAAACATCACAACAGTCTGGGGGTCACCTCAATATACAACTGATAGACAAATCTTACATTTTTCTCAGCACTAGCAGCCAGGAAATTAGAAGACGTATTGCCATGGGAAAGTCTGCTGTTAGGGACCTCTCCGAAGTACTAAAGAGCAATAGTGTCTCTTTGGAGACTAAGGTGCGTCTGATACAGGCCATGGTCTTTGCTATCACTTGTTATGCATCAGAGAGTTGGACAATGACTAAGGAGGATAGAAGGAGAATTGGTGCCTTTGAGCTGTGGTGCTGGAGAAGAGTATTGTGGGTACCATGGACTGCTAGGAAAACGAACAGATTCATCCTGGAGAGGGTCAAGGATTCTGAGGCTCCGTCTAACATACTTTGGACATGTTGCAAGGAGGGACAGGTCCTTGGAGAGGGACTTCATGCTTGGTAGCGTGGAGGGACAGCACATAAGGGGAAGGCCCCTAATGAGGTGGATTGATTCACTGATTGGGGTAATCAGGATGGGTGTGTCAGAGACGGTGCAAAGGGCACAGGACAGAGCAGAGTTTAGGGCTGTTGTACATAGGGTCACTATGATTCGCAAGTGACTCTACAGCACATAACAACAATAAGAAGAAATGATAAGTAATCATACACATAGATAAGCTATTACTTGCAACAAAAAATGCAAGTGACTCTCCTGATTCAATGAAGTGGCATATAAGCTTTCAATTCTCAAGAGCAAACCATAGCAAAGAAATGCTTCCAAATATCACTAAGGATAGCGGAAGCTGGCACTTTACATCGTGATTCCAGGGCTGCTGAGTCTCAGATGTGTCATATATGAGGCAGGAGAAGTGTGACAGGCAGTCTCTCTGGACTCTGCCAGGACCTCAGCAGCAGTGCATGAGATGAAGAGGCATGGTGAACAATGTCTACAGGGTCATTCTATGCCAGACTGTAATGCTGTGAGTTATGAGATACTATCAATACACCTGCAATGACTAGTTATTGCAACTACTATACAACTATATGCCGCAACTCCCAAAGTGAAAGATTAAGAAATTGAGAATTTCCAAGTGTTTTATGATCTAGTGGAACTAGAACAAGAAAGGGTATCCAGCTCATTCACTGGCATTGGTATGCTGGTATCTTTTTAAGGTTTGCTCTTAGGCTAGCACTCACTTACTAGTTTATTGTGTGGGTGGAATCATTTGCATCTTGTAGATTATATTATACATTAGTTATGCTTATGTCCACGTAGTTTTCATTTGTTCTTGTAAGTATAGCACTTGTCTGTCTGTCTGTAGTGCTGAAGTGGTTTTTAGGATGTTCTGATTCTAGAAGCTATGCTATAGATATTTCAAATACCAGAAGATTCAATCATGGTAGGCATGTTTCAGTAGAGCTACTAGATTATGAACTATGAATCAAGATTTGTTATCCACATCTGAAATAACAGGTCTTTGAAAGCCTTATGAACAATGGAACTGTGAGAAATGGCCTAGAGGTAGAAAGACACACTGAAAGTTATTCACAAAAGAGGAGAAACAGCTAAAAACATACATTAATAATTTTAATATGGAATGTATGGAGTCTGAAACTGGACAGTGTTTGGTGGAGCTCCCTGATTAAAACATGCTTGGAAGCAGGAGTGGCATCCACTTCCATAATAGCTTGCCTCTGGAAACCCTATGAACCTGGAGAAAGGATGAAAGTCATACATGTGTTGAGGACTTTCATTCATAGGGTCGCTATGGGTCGCCTATGACTCGATGGCACTTAACAACAACAACAGCAACAACAACAGATAGGAGAAAATGGGCCATGGAGGCACAGTGCCGTAAACCTATCTTTGAAAAAGCCAAAGGGAGTAAGAATAGCACAGCCTTCACTGCCCCAGAACAGAAAGCAGATTAAGAGTCCACAGGCCAGCCTTATGTTGCCTCTGTGGGCCCCACCAACAGCAAGAGATTCATTTATGCATTGCTGACTCACAGATTCACAGTTATGGTACAAAAAATGGGGTTTATTAGGGAATAAGTTGAAGAGTGAGGGGCAGGTAGCAAATAATATCATACAAAACAAGTCGAGACTTTAGATCAATAGTTCCAAGTTGCAAATCCTCAATAAATCTAAGCTACAGTGTCAGTTCATCAGTCAAATTCAAATCTTCTAGCAAGGTTTGCTTCAGAGCTGTTATAAGTCAGCTTCTCATTCAAACATCCTGCAAGAACAGCCAAATCTTTAACTGTGGCCAGCACAAATGTAAGAAGGCTCACGTCACATTTTTCCACCGTATTTCCACAGCCATGCCACAGTCTCTTCACCATAAGGGTCTCACTCTCACCAGGGTCTTGCCACCATAAACCTTGCTTGCATTGAGTCTTGCTGTCCAATATGGTAACCACTCTTTTCTCTTATCTTAGTCCCACAGCTGATGCTGATTTGTAAGACCATGTGTCTGCAGTTAAGGTAACGGTATCCCAAAGGCAACTAACTAGAAGGGCTAAAAAAAGCCAACTTCTAAGCTAACACCACAATGATGATATTACGCCAGGAACAAAAACCTGAGAAAGAATGGTATTGCATTCATAATTAAAAAGAACTATTTCAAAATCTATCCTGATGTGCAATGCTGAGAGAGATAAGACATTATCCATATGCACATGAAGAAGGCCTGTTGATACAATATTACTTAAATATCGTTGTTGTTGTTGTTAGGTACTGTTGAGTTGAGTATGATTCACAGTGACCCTCTGAACAAAATATCTGAACCTTTTTCTACCTTGTGGCATTTTATACTTCTTTTTTTTTCTTTAAAAAATATGATATTTACCTTTCTAGGAATGGCTTCTCTGAGGTAGAGTAGACTTAAGCTTTTGCTAAGGTTATTCATATTTACTAAGAATCACAAAACTGATAAAGTTGGAACCAAACTGACAAATTAGGCTGTGAGATGACCGTGGAAGTCACTTGAGAAAGAAATGGAAAACCACTCCAGAACACAGGAGGACAATGCATATAATAGTATATAGGAATCACAGAAACCCAAATATCCAGCCACCTTGATGAAGTTGTTGTTGCTGTCAGCTTAACTCCCAAAGAGAAGATACAAAACAAGCTTCCCCAGTCAGCACTGTCCTGGCCTCCTCGAGAGAAGCTAGAGCTCTATGAAGAGAAGGCAAAGTCCTACTCCAGCTGTCACCACTACAGGCAAGCCATAGAGGAGCTGGTGCATTGCGTAGCGCTGACAAGAATTTGCTATGGTGACTGTCACTGGAAACTAGCAGAGGCATATAATAACCTGGCTCAAGGCTATCTCCAGATGAAAGGGTTGTCACTGCAAGCAAAGAGAAGAAATTCTCGCCAATTCCATTGAGCCTCTCTATAATGACAATACGGATGCTTTCAAGTATTCAGTTGACTTCTTTCACACCATGAGTAGAGCCTTAATTGAACTTTAAACATTTAAGGAAGCTTTGAAGAACCTGAAAAAAGGAGGAAGACTCTCAAAGGGGCCTCTGCAGTGTGGAAGAATCATAAAGAAAGAAGGGATGAAAATTCAAGAGCAGCTCAAGCTATTAGCGCATTTGTATCAAGGTCAGAAGAAATTCAAAGAAGCTCTCCCTCATTACCAAGAGGATTTGGAATGTGTTGAAAGCAGCAAAGGAAAAAAAAGTCTAGAGTGTGTTTCAATACTGAGGGAACTGGCAGGAGTAGAACAAGCCTTGGGAATCCACTCATGTATCAGTCATTTATTACAGGCTCATTCCATTGTCCTAAAGAAATGCTCCTCTCAAGAAGAGGCAGCCGACTCAGCCCATTTGGTGGCCCAGGCTGCTGTTAAGTCTGGGAGACCAGAGTATCATGAGGTGGTTGAGCAGTACTTTCAAGAGAGCATGGCTAATCTGAAAGAAGCCAAAGATATGAGAAGAGGCAAATTCCTTTCCATTCAAGATGAGTTTTGCCATTTCTTGAATAGGACTGGGCAAGAAGTCAGAACACTGTCCTTGCTAAAAGAGCCCCAAGAAGCCATGGTAGAAGCATTTGGTGATTTTAGTCCTGAAATGGCTGAAACATACAGGCTCTGGGCAAGGCAGACCGGGCAGAGGGGAACCATTGCAAGACCAGCAAGAAACCGAAGAAGTGTCTTCAGATTCAGACCCTCTTATATGGACTACAAGACAAGAGGACCCTGGCCCTCAGACTGTTGATATCTGTCTAAGATCTCAGAAGTTGCTGGGAAATATTCTCAAGCTCAGAAAACCAAGCCAGCATTCTTCCCCACTGTACCGCAGCATCCTTTGCCCTGTAAGGCAAAGGTTGGCACAGCTAATGGAAAAGGTCCACACCACCCCCCAGAAAAGTTTGGTCAGAGCTGGGTGCTTACATTAGGGTGCTGAATAAATCTCGCAAATAGAAAAAAAAAAAGACATGTTTTACACATAGCAATTAAAAATATAATATAGAATTGGCTTTCAGAAGCTACACTAGATGATTAAAGAATATAGAAGGTGCTATTAATTGTTACTTTTGCAAAGTTGTCTTTTACAAAGTTGTCACAAAGTATTTTATCTTTTTTTAATTAATTTTAATGAAAGTTTACAGAGACTTAGGGTTTCCATTCATTCATTGTTGCACTCTTCTCTCTGCCCACCCCCTCTCCCCAATCCACTCTTCTCTTTGAAAAGGAAAAGAAAAATTTTTTCATTGTTATACAATCCCTGCCCCCAAGTCTACTCCACTGTGCAGCCGTCGCTCTGGACTCCTGTCATAACAAAAATACTTCATCACATATCCCTTTTAAACAGTTTTATCCCTCATCTGTTTCAATGCAGTATACATCATTTATCCCCTCACCCTCAGTCTTTCCTCAACTCTAATGTCAGTCTCATTTTACAACAATGGCCCTGTGAAATATTTGTCCTTTTGTGACCGGGATATTTCACTCAGCATAATATCCTCCAGGGTCATCCATTTTGCATAATATTTCATGGCTTCCTTGTTTTTCAATGCAGCATAGTATTCCATTGTGTGAATATACCAGAGCTTATCTATCCATTCATTTGTTGATGGGCACTTGGGTTGTTTTCAACTCTTTGCTATTGTAACGAAAGCCACAATAAACATGGGTGTGCACATATATGCTTGGGTGGAAGTTATGGTCTCTTTAGGATATATTCCCAGTAATGGAATTGTTGGGTCAAATGGTTTTTCTATTTGCAACTTTTTGAGTGCCATACAGCCTTCCATAGAGGTTGCATTGCCATTTTATACTTTTTGATATACTAGAGCCCATTACAGCAGTCACTGTTTCAGTCCACTGTTTGAGGATATTCCTTTCCTTCACCAACCCTTCACCCTTCCCAGAATCACATCCTTCTTCAAGGAATATCCCCTTATAGCAACATGCTCAAAGGATATGAGGTGAAGTCTCATCATTCTTGCCTCCAAAGAGCTCTCCAGCTTTACCCTCTCCAAGATATATATATCTGTTTACTCTCTTGGCCACTCAGTAAATGTTCAATGCTCTTCTCCAACACAGCTCAAAGGCATCAATTAATTTTCGGTCATCCTTATTTATTGCCCAACTCTCAGATGCATAGTGATTAATTAGAAACACGTTGACCTGAATCAGACACACTTAGGTCCTCAAACTGACATTGTTACTCCTCAATAATTTGGAGAAGCTCCTACCTGAAGATTTTCCCATTGCAATGTGTCTCCTTATTTCCTAACTTCTAGAACCAAAGGCGTTAATAATTGTGGATCCAAGCAAGATGAAGCTCTTGATAGTTTCAATCTCTTCTCCATCTACCATGATGTTGCCTATCAGCCCGGTGTTAAGAATCTTTGTTTTTTGACATTAGAGGCAATTTTTTGCTCTAAGTGCTTTAAGTCCTCCTCACTTTCAGCAAGCAAGGTTGTGTTACCTGGATACGCAGGTTATTGACCAGTCTCCCTCCTATCCTGATCCTATACTCTTCTTAATAGAGTCCAGCTTCTTGGATAATTTTCTCAGCATACCGATTCTCAGCATATCGGTATGCAGAAAGAATATAACCCTAATACACTCTCTTTTATCACATGCAACCAAAATACTGCTGAAAATGATTAAAAAAATGGCTAGAACAGTGCATAAATAGTGAACTTCCAGAAGTTCAAGCAGGATTTAGAAGAGGCCGTGGAACCAGGGATTTCATTGCGGATGTCAGATAGATCCTGGCTGAAAGTAAGGAATACCAGAAGAATGTCTATTTGTTCTTTATTGACTTTGCAAAGTCATTTGACTGTGTGGATCATAACAAGATGTGACTGACATTGGGAATGCGAGCACCAGTAGGCTGTTGTGTGAACATAGCAGGGAAACAGCATGGTTTATTCAAATATAGGCACCAAAATTTAAAGTAAAAAATGAGGCAATTGAGGATCCCTACCAACTTACAAAGTTTGAGCTGATGATCTGTTAGGCAATCAAGTCCTAGTCTTCTTTTTACTACTAATATATAAACAGATATAGTCAATCTGATTCCGGTGAAACTTATATGTGAATAATCACCACTTTTGATTGTTTAAAATAAAGATATTTTAAATGAATAAGTCACTGCGTGCAATTATATTTATTCCATCTCGTGCCTCATTTTTGTTGCAAAGGTTAAGATAAAGGTTAAGGTTTTTATTGTTTCTGCTTAATTAATTTAAACAAATATCTTTAATGTGATCTTGATATGGTCTGTCTTATAAAAAATGTGGTGGGAAAACTGGTGTTATAATCTGTAGGAAGCTCTACTGCTAATCCAAAGGAGATAGCTCTCTGAAATTTCATATACAAAACAATTATCAGATTTTAAAATATATTACCAGTGAAATCTGCATTGTAAAATTATTTTGATAATTATTTTGATGCCTATTCTGTTCTACGAAGTAGCTCTGGTCATATAGTCCATAGTGTATTGTGCTGACAAGTTGCTAGAGGATCCAATCTATCAATAGTTCCATGAGGAAAAAAAAGAGAAAAAAAGATGGGAAGTCTCTATTCATTAATCTTTATGTCCCACGAAACTGGACAGTTTCTATGAGTCAGAACTGAGTTTATGATAGAGACTTAGTTCTGAGTCTTTGTTCCATTAGAATTTATAGTCAACATTCTCAAAATGGACGTAGTGAACCTAAATGTCTATGTCATTACAAAGGCAGAATGCCTTTCAGTTTATTTTATTAAACTCGATTTACAAAGAGTAAACAGAACAAGATATAATCAACTCCTAATTAACCAAATTGTCAGTCATCAATACAGAGTTCTAGATATGTAAGCCACTTTTGTAAATACTCTATGATGTGTCTAATTAAATTGGAAATACATCAAGAGGATATTTTTCAAAGGGTTATGATGGTTTCTGTATGTCTAAGTTGAGGGAGAAAATGTACTTTTGCAGAAAGACTTAGACTACTTACGATAGAGGTATATATTATGAGAAACAGTTATTAGGATTCTAGTTGGCATAGTGGTCTCTTGTAGATAAGTGTGGAATAATATAAAGCAGCATATGAATCATTTATTGTTCATAAGAGAATATGTTAGCAGGTGTCGTTAAGAATAAAATTAGAAGGTTGAAAATTTTACTGTAAAATAGCAGTTATTTCTTCAGTAATACCAGCTTACAAGGATCCTTTTTACCAGTTAATGACTGAGTCGATGTTGGAGACAAGCCATTTGGTCTCATTGGTTAGGTACTTTACATTATTTATTTGTCCAGAGAAACAGGGTGCTCTTATTGGTTTAGTTTTTGGATTGGAGTATTTGTGTATCTCTGACTGGGCAAGGTACATTTTTGGAATAAAATTCTCCATCAATAGCCATTGCTTCTACTGTCTGAGTCAGCCTATTCCACTGAGGATCTCCCTTTTTTTCATTAATCAGCTGCTTTACCAAGCATGATGTTCTTTACCGTGGACTGCTCCTTACTGATACTCTGCCAAAACGACATGAGGCTAAAGTGTGTGGGGTTTTGCTTTGTTTTGCTTTTGCAGCAAACCTATCCAATGGAATATTTTTTTTTTTACTACTACTTTGAGTCGCAAGCTATGAGTCGCAAGCGACTCGACGGCACAACAACACTACTTTGATGGCTGTTGATTGTGAATTCAAGAGTACTGAAACTTTTCACGTCAATATTTTCCTCCTTTTTCACGATATCATTTTCTAGTCCAATTATGAAGATCCACCCCCTTAATGTAAAGTGAAATATTGAAAGCTATGAGCCAATTGGCAGCATCAGGGTGGATGGTGAAGAGATTGAAATTGTTCACAGCTTCAGTTTGCTTGGCTCCACAGTCAACACTCTCGGCACCAGTAGCCAGGAAATTATAAGACGTATTTCCATAGGAGGTTAGAGCAGATTATCCGAGAGGCTGGGCTCTATGAGGAGAATTGTGGCATCAGGATTGGTGGAAGGTCTATTAACAATCTCCGTTATGCAGATGACACAACCCTGCTTGCTGAAACTGAGGAGGAGCTCATGCACTTGCTGCGAAGGGTCAAGGACTGCAGCCTTCAGTATGGACTGAGGTTCAATGTCAAGAAGACAAAGATTCTCACCACTGGACCAATTGGCAGCGTCAGGATGGATGGTGAAGAGATTGAGATTGTTCACAGCTTCAGTTTGCTTGGCTCCACAGTCAATACTCTTGGCACCAGTAGTCAGGAAATCAAAAAGCATATCACGATGGGAAAGTCTGCTGTTAGGGACCTCTCTAAAGTATTCAGGAGCAACAGTGTCTCTCTGGAGACTAAGGTGCGCCTGATACAGGCCATGGTCTTTGCAATCGCTTGTTATGCATCAGAGAGTTGGACAATGACTAGGGAGGACAGAAGGAGAGTGGATGCTTTTGAGCTGTGGTGCTGGAGAAGGGTACTGAATGTACCATGGACTGCCAGGAAAACAAACAGATTTATCTTGGAGAGGATTAAATCAAGCTACTCCTTGGAGGCAAGGATTCTGGGGCTTCGTCTGACATACTTTGGACATGTTGCCAGGAGGGACATCATGCTTGGGAGGGTGGAGGGACAGTGCAGGAGGGGAAGACCCTCTATGAGATGCACTGATTCGGTGACTGGGGTAATAGGGATGGGTGTGTCAGAGGCGGTGCGGTTGACGCAGGATAGAGCAGGGTTTAGGGCTGTTGTGCATAGGGTCGTTATGAGTCGGAAACGACTCGATGGCACATAACAACAACAACAACAACAACAACAACATTTCCATAGGAAAGTCTGCTGTTAGTGACCTCTTCAAAGTACTGAAGAACAATGGTGTCTCTTTGAATCATCTTTTTTTTAAAGAATAAGAATATATGAAACTCTTCCTTCAACTGGCCAGATATCTGACTTCTAGATTAATCAGGAAAGTATTGGGGAAAGAGTGATAAGCATTTCCAAGAAGTTCAGTGCAGCCACATTTCTAGAGGCCAGGCTTCATGGTAGAAACAAAATGACCCAGCAAGTATATAGTAGAAAGGGAAAAATTATAATATAACATAATTATACAGAGTCAATGGCTGTACTTAATTGACTGATTAAAGTGTTCATTGGCCAAAATAAGTGAAAAGTCAAAGAGGCAAACAAGGGGACCTAACTCACTGAGCATTATAAAAAATAACTTTTAATAGAGGGAAATACACTGTAAGCCATCAAGGGTACAGTCCAATTTTTACAATCAGAAACAATCAATCTTGTGTGTTTAGGATACTGACAGAAGAAGTTGTCTTACAGAAAATGTGATAATCATTTCCCCTATTAACAGACTTGAGTCATATTTTGTACATAAATTCAAACGTTAAATTTGTCACATCCCTGGGAGGATGGGGTCACAACATATTGCAAGTGCCTGTAATAGGAAACAGGAGGCAGCCAACTGAAAAAAACAGAAGACAATACGTATGTACTTTAAAGTCAGGAAAGGTATCAGGTATATATTTTTATCATACTTATGGTTCCGTCTTATACAATTTTATTATGCAGATGGCACAACCTCGCTTGCTGAAAGTGAGGAGTACTTGACACACTTGTTATAGAAAATCAAGGAATGTTGACTTCTATGTGAATTGTATCTTAAAGTCAAGAAAGAAAATTCTTATCACTGGACCTATAGACAACATCACAATATATGGGGAAGAGATTGAAGCTGTCAACAGCTTCCTCTTACTTGTATCCACAATTAAAACTGTTGGTATCAGTAGTCAAGAAATCAGCAGACGAATTGCACTGGAAAAGTCTGCACTTAGAGACCTCTCCAACATATCGAGGAGTAATGATGTCAGTTTGAGGACTAAGGTGCATCTGATTCAGTCCATGGTCTTTACAATCACTTGCTATGCATTGGAGAGCTGGACAATGAATAAGGATGACAAAGAGCTGGTGCCTTTGAGCTGTGGTGGTAGAGAAAACTTCTGAACATCCCATGGACTTAAAAGAGAACAAATAAAAGTGTCTTGGGGAGTGCTCTTTGAAAGCAAGAATAATGAGGCTTCATTCATGTACTATAGACAAATAGCTAGAAGAAGCTATTCCTTAGAGAGGGACACGATGCTTGGAGGGTGGAGCATCGCTGAAGGAGAGGAAGACTTTCGACCAGGTGGATTGATACAGTGGCTGCTACAATGTGCTGTAGTGTGTCAGAAATTGTGAGGATGGCTCAGGAAAGGACAATGTTCAGGACTGTTGTTTATAGAGTCACTGTAAGTTTGACTTAATGGCACCTACCAACAACAATGTTATGAGAAAATAATCCAAAGTTTAGACTGTAAGGAAAAGAATATCGTTATCGAGATTGGACTAAGATACATCCAAAATGTGTGTCAAGCAGATCATACAATCTTGCTTGCTGAAAGTAAAAAAAAAAAAAAAAAATCTTCAAAAAATTCTCTCCCGAGCTTCAAAGAAAGCAAAAATCCCCCCAACTGGAGTAATGAGCAACATCATAATAAACGAGGAAAGTTTGAAATTTTCAAGAATTTTGTTTCACTTGGATTCATATTCAGTGTCTATAGAAGTAGCATTGGGTTTTTAGGTTTTTAATAATTTCTAGTGATTATAAAAGCTAGACAATAAATAAGGAAGAATGAAGAAGAAATGATGCATTGAAAGCTTTGTGTTGGTAAACACTAAGTATACTATGGACCACTAAAACAAAACTGTCTTGGAAGAAGGTCAGTGGGAAAGCTCCTTAGAAGTAAGTATGGCACAATGTTAAATGTATTTTCAACAATGGCTAGTTGCTAAAACTACAAAATCCTTGGTAAAGCAGAGGTTCAACTAAAATAGGGAAGATTGAGACAGTAACTGCAACCATTGGCTCAATGCTAGTAACAATTATGAGGATGGCATAGGATTGATGGCATAGGATTACTTTGTTCTGTTGTGTATATAGTTGTTCTGAGTTGGTCATGACTAGACAAAAATTAACAGCAACAAAACTATAACCACAGTAATTAAGGATAACTAGTCCTGCAACATTCTCACAGTCATTACTTAGACAATTACTACGTTCTCAGAAACTCTATTGGGTAATTCAATGCTGTTCTATAGAGTCACTCTGAGTCAGATTTGACTACATGGCAGGGGATTTTTATGGAGGGGACCAATGCAAGACATTTTTATTCCACATTTTATAGTTGAGAAAACCAAGACACAACAACATGTAGTAATTAGCCATGTCAGCACAACTATCAAACTTTAAAAAAAGGCTTCATGACAATACCTGATCTTGTGATACTATTTCTCAACAAATTTCTGAGGCTTTAAGAATTTAAAACAAATTACCATGGTATCAAATATTTTTTAAATATAATCTCAGTTTATTTGTCCACATTTATTTTTAATTAATTCTTTTACATTATTAACACATTGGTAAAATTATATCCAAAAATATTTAAATATGTGCTTTGAAACAGCTATATTTTCTTCCATATCATGCACTGTTATGGAGATTAATTCCTCAAATCTATCACAGTCAGAAAAAAAAACCCAGTAAACTAACTACCAACAAACCAATCATGTCTCCCATAAAAACTTCTTGATTATCCCACCCTTGAAATATTGTGTCCCTTACTCCTCTCTTATGACAAGTTACCATATGTCTAAATAATAGCACCAGATGGAATTTTTCTAAAACAGATTTTATATACCTTCCATACATACATTCAAATCTACATGTAATAAATTCCCAATAAATATGCTTCAAATAAATTATTGTTTGGTAATAAAGAGTAATGAGAATATACAAAATTTGCATGCCAATATAAAGTGTTAGTTATGCCTTAAATTCTGAAAATTAAAAAAAAACCAAGTGATTTTTGGCAAACTGGTTTGCCTGTTAAACCTAAATGTATACCCTTTCTTATTAGCTTGGCCAAAGTATTTAACACTAAGTCTATCCAGTATAAATTTAGGATAATAGCTTACAAATAAGTTATGGGAATTGAATGAAATGTATGTGTAGACTTGCCATTCCAGGAAGTATAAAATGAATGTTAAGCTCCTTTTTCTATTTCTTTTACTTCACTTTTTTTTCAATCCTTAAAATCCTATTTCTTTACAGGACACTTCATGTTTTATTTTTCTAAAAAAGTAAAAATGCCATATATCTAATATGGTAGATCATTTCTCTCTATACAAATATAATTTGTCCAAAAATCCAGAGACCATCATCTTTGCAATTACTTTTTATGCATCAGAAAGCCAGACAATGAATGACTAGGGATGATAGAAGGAGAATTGAACTCTTTGTTCTGTGGTGCAGGAGAATGATATTGAATATATCATGGAATGCTAGGAAAATAAACAGGTTTATCCAAGAAAGGGTGGGACCACTATGTTCCATGGAGGCAAGGATTCTGAAGCTTCATCTGACAAACTTTGAGCATGTTGCAAGAAGGGAGCACTCTTTGGCAAGGGACATCACGCTTAGGAGGGACAGTGCAACAGAGGAAGACCTCAATGAGATGGATTGACTCAGTGACTGGAGTAACGGGGGTAAGTGTGTCAGAGACAATAAGGCTGGCACAGGATAGTGCAAGGTTTAGGGCTGTTACACAGAGGGTTGCTATTAGTCACAATCAACTTGATGGCACATTACAACAGCAACAATGTCTTCTGCAAATCTTTGAATGACTAATAACTATGGAAGGTACCTTTATTTCTCTCTCTATAAATATACATCCTTCTCCTTTCTCTCTGCATATATTCTTCTCCTTTCCCCCACACAAAGAGTAAAATATTTGCACTAGATGATCTCTGTTGTATACTGTAGAGTTGGAAGCAACCCATAGCTGACTCTCCAAGTTCTCACAGGCAGTAAATTTTACAGGAGGTGATTGCCAAGATCCTTTATTATTTCTGTAATTCTATCACAAAACATGATGAAGTAGGGTTTATGTGATGGGTATCATTTGGATGTGGGGATTACATGTGGATTATCCTCTATACTTCTGATAGATACTGGTTTATAAAGAGTTTCATTATGTGTACTAGAAGAAATTAGGAAAGGAAAATATTATAAGATAAAAACAGAATAACCTACTAAAAAAATAGAAATTAAACAACAGTTGCTTTAAGTAAATTCAGAATCATGGAAAGCCATGTATGTCCAAGTAGAACCATGTTCCATAGGATTTTTCAGTGTCTGAAATATTTTGAAAGTTAATCACTAGACCTTTCTTCTGAGGTGCTTCTGGGTGAAATCAAATACCCCATTTTGTAACCAAGAGCAACTGTTTTTTCTATGTACAAATTCCTAGCTATGTGTTGTTGTTTGCTATAGAATTTAAAACATTCAGCATACACAATAGAATGAATTATTAATAACAGATACAAGCCAAATATTGCTTAAGATCATTAAGAATGTCTAGAAGAGTGACGTTGGGGTTAGGGGAGACTAAGAAAAGAGGAGATAAATAATGTACACTGCATTGAAACATATGAGGGAGAAATCTTTTTAAACGGGGTATGTTGTTGTTGTTGTTGTTGTTGTTATGTGCCGTCGAGTCGCTTGCGACTCATAGCGACCCTATGTACAACAGCCCTAAACTCCACACTGTCCTGTGCCAATCACACTGTCTCTGACACTCCCATCCCAATTATCTCAGTCACTGAATCAATCCACCTCATAGAGGGCCTTCCTCTCCTGCGCTGTCCCTCCACCCTCCCAAGCATGATGTCCCACTACAGGGACCGGTCTCTCCCCACAACATGTACAAAGTATGTTAGACGGAGCCACAGAATCGTTGCCTCCAAGGAGCCACCCGGTTTAACCATTTCCAGGGCAAATCTGTTTGTTTTCCAGCAGTCCATGGTATTCTCAATAATCTTCAGCACCACAGCTCAAAGGCATCAATTCTACTTCTATGCTCCTTGGTCATTATCCAATTCTCTGATGCAAACAAGTGATTGCAAAGACCATGGCCTGTATCAGACACACCTTAGTCTCCAGAGAGACACCATTGCTCTTCAGTACTTTGAAGAGGTCCCTAACAGCTGACTTTCCCATGGCAATGCGCCTTTTAATTTCCTGGCTGCTGGTGCCAAGACTGTTGACTATGGAGTCAAGCAAACTAAAGCTGCATATAATCTCAATCTCTTCACCATCCATCCTGATGCTGCCAATTGGTCCAGTGGTGAGAATCTTTGTCTTCTTGACATTGAGCTTCAATCCATATTGTAGGCTGCAGTTCTTGACACTCTGCAGCAGGCGCTTCAGGTCCTCTTTAGTTTCAGCAAGCAGGGTTGTGTCATCCGCATAACGCAGATTGTTGATAAATCAATCGTCCACCAATCTTGACGCCACATTTCTCCTCATAGAGCCCAGCCTCCCAGATAATCTGTTCTGCACATTGGTTGAAAAGGTATGGAGATAGGATGCATCCCTTGTGTACTCCCTTCCCAATTTTGAACCATTCAGTGTTCCCTTGCTCTGTTCTGATGACTGCCTCCTGGTCCAAGTATAAGTTTTGCATTAGAACGATCAAGTGTTCTGGGATTCCCATTCTTCTCAGAGTCAGCCATAGTTTGTTATGATCTACAGAGTCAAATGCCTTTGCATAGTCAATGAAACACAGATAGACATTCCTCTGGTATTCCCTGCTTTCAGCCAAGATCCATCTAACATCAGCTACAATATCTCTAGTACCACGACCCCTTCTAAACCCAGCCTGGACTTCTGGTAGTTCTCTGTTGATGTGCTGTTCCAGTCGTTTATGGATAATCTTCAGTAAAATCTTGCTTGCAAGTGAAATCAGTGTGATTGTTCTGTAGTTTCCACATTCTGTTGGGTCACCTTTCTTTGGGATAGGAACAAATATCGATCTCTTCCAGTCAGTTGGCCAAGTGATTGTTCTCCAGATTTCTTGGCACAACTTGGTGAGCACGTCTATGGCAGCATCTGTTAACTGAAATATGTCAATTGGTATACCATCTATTCCTGGAGCCTTATTTTTTGCCATATCCTTCAAAGCAGCCTGAATTTCTTTTTTCATCACCATAGGCTCTTGTTCATATGTTGTTTCATGAAATTCTCCTGTGTCTTCCAATTCCTTTCGATACAGTGACTCAGTATATTCTTTCCATCTTCTTTTAATACTTCCTGGACCATTTAACATTCCGTCGAAAGCATCCTTGATTACAGCAACTCAAGGTTTGAATTTGTCTTCATTTCCTTGAGTTTAAGATATGCTGAGTGAGTTCGGCCCTTTTGATTTTCTGACTCCAACTCCTTGCACATTTCATTGTAATATTTTGCTTTGTCATCCCGTGCTGCATTTTGAAATCTTCTGTTCAACTCTTTAGTATCTTGAATTCTTCCCTGTGCTTTGGCTTCTCTGCACTCCAGTGCAATTTTCAGAGTCTCTTCTGACATCCATTTTGGTCTTTTCTTCTTCTTCTGTCTTTGCAATGACCGTTTGCACTCTTCCTGGATGATACCCTTGATATCCTCCCACAACTCATCTGGCCTTCGCTCATTCGTGTTTAAAGCTGTAGGTATTATTGTCATGACAGGAATCCAGAATGAAGGCTGCACAGTGAAGTGGACTTGAGGGGAGGGACTGTATAACAATGAAATATTTTTTTTTCTTTTCTTTTCTTACTTTTCAAAGAGAAGAGCAAACTGGGTGGGAGGGATGGGCAGGGAGAAAAGTGTAACAATGAGTGAATGGAAATCCAAAGTCTGTAAACTTTCATTAAAATAATTTTTTTTTCTCTCTCAGAAAAGCTCAACTTTTAATTACTCAAACATTTGACAGTGAAAACCAGACCAAAGATGGGTCTGAATTGTCCATAGCTGTACAAACATTAAAATAAATTTAAAAAAAATTTGTAAATAATGTCTCTAAGAGTATATAGACAGAACTTGCAGAATTTCAAGCTGGTATTAGAAGAGATAGTCCTACAAAAGGTATGACTGCTAATGTCAGTGGATTTTGAACCACATGCCTTTGGGATTGCAGCACAGCTTTTTATTGCAATTAATGATAATGATGTCATCAACTTATCAGTGTCCCTTTCGATTGATTTGTGTTTAATAAGATAAAAATTCTAACCCACACTGTATGCATTGTGCTTGAATATGTGGTGGTATTTTTCAATGCCACTTTTCCTATTGCTATTAAAATAAACAGGGTTTAAAGCAGTGACCATTCTGAGATTCAGAAACTCTAATTCCCGTTTCATTTTCTAGGTATTTTTTTTAATCTCCTTTTTACACTTTTGTCTCTCTTCTTTGCTATCTTCATTTCTTACTTTATTTTTCATGTTTTAATCTTGTAGTAAACAGTATATTTTAATGACAATTATATTTCAATGTTTTAAAGTGAATGGCTGATGAAAAAGTGGGTGTTCCATGTTTTGTTAAATAATTATATTTTTGGATGACTTTTTATTTGAAAAAATGACTAATTTGAGATGTAGTGGCAGAATTATCCACCAATACCTAGCAAAATTACTATTAGGACAAAATAACAATAAGGTTAATATCATTCTGTCTTAATGGATTGATTAGGTTGGATCCACCTAAAAATTAAGAACAAACATTTAAAACCTATTGCTTAAAAGGTGAGAAACATATTCTTTGTGTGACTCTGTCTATTCATGTGAAATAATTCATTAACTGAGAAAAATGTCGCCTTTTAAAAATGCAAGAGGAAATTGTACTCTGAAGTACTATGCATATTCATTAGTATTCTATTGTGTGAAAATATGAAACAATAAAAAAGGCTTTATAAGAAATGAGAGCTTAATAAAATCAAATATGAATTTTGTTTTAAAACTTCTCAGTTCATAAAAACTAAAGAGTGGGAAGGAAAAATGCTGAGTAAGCACAACTTGGAAATTAGCAATTCCTATTTGCAATGAGTGACAGCTAAGAAGGAAAAGCAAAGTGGAAAAATGAAATTATATATGACAACACTGCAGAATGTTAATAACATGACAAGAAAAGAACTTTTACGTGAAAAAATGGTTTGTTTTCCAAGGAAATTTTACATGTTTGATCCAGGTACGTTCTCCTTGGTGCTACTGTGATTTCAATTCTTTCATACTGAAAAATTAAGATGATATATACCCTAAACTCTTCACACATATCCTCTTTGTCTATAAATATTGTTACAAAGTTAAAATATTCAGAATTTAGAATATTAGTTAGTCACATGTTCAGCACTTTCCCCAGAAGAGATTAATGTTTCTGTGCACAAAAGTGAAAAAGAAAAAAAGAAAAAGTCAGTGAGCTCCCCAAGTGCTCTGGGTGTAAAAAATGCTGAAACGCAGAAAAAAGCTCTGCATGGTGTTTCTATTTAGAACTTAGATTTAAGATGAATAATGGGCTTCTGCTTGGTAGTTTAGAATTAAGTTTTGGCAAATTAGATTTAATTATTGCTCTTTTCCTAGCTCAACTCTCCGAATCAAGTGCTCAATGATTTATAATCCTATAAACAAAACAAATAAAATATGAAGTATGTATAAACCCAACAGTCATGCATATTTTGCTAACATCAACTGTGTACTTTGTGAAAATCTTCTATTGACCAAAAAATAAAACAAAAATATAACTTATTCTTAAAAAAGTTTTGACTCCATAGTTATTTTTAATAACATTAAAAATCTCTGAAGTTAAAGTTCTATTTCAGTGCTACATGGTCTGAGGTGAAAAACTTTGGAGGAAGACAATGAATAGAGAATGAAGGTAGCAGGTTGGTTTTCTTTAATTATATGATATTAAAATAAGAATGTTTTGAAAACTAACGCAATAGTGTTAAAAATAGAATGAGCCTTAGAGATCAAACACTGAAATCCATTCATTCTACTATTAAAAGTCTAAATACAGAGATAGAAAATATCTTAGCAAAACTCCTGATGTTTTATTTAATATTTTCTAGCTGTGAAGTTTTAGACACGTACTGCTACTAGCCGGAGTCTCAAATCCCAAATCAGAAACATTTCAATAATACTGTCCTTGTTGTTTTACATGCTAATTAACTAAATATGTGTGAATAGATTAAAATAATATCTAGCACATGGTGAAGAATCAACAAACTATATAAACTTCACTTGCAACAGAACCAGAAGCAACTCATAACAATTCTTGGTCAAAAATGTTGTTTAACGTGTTCTATTTCACTCAATGCAAAGGGATTGACTCACATATACTTAAACATTTTTATTTAAAACATTTTGACTCATATATACTTAAACATTTTAACTACAGTAGTATCTTATGAATATAGTATTTGAAAACAATTATATAACAAGGAAAAATTATAAAAAAATTATGGACTTAATATGACAAGAGTCCACAATTAAGGTTGCATGGTGGAATATACTTGGGGAGGTGGGAGGGGTGCGGGGGGATTGTGTACCAGGGAGGTAGTGTTTCTTTTACTTCTAAAAGGGGGGGGGAGGTCTGAGCAGGGAAAGAAGTGCAGCAAAAAATGAATGGAAATCCAAAATCTCTGTAAATGTCCATTACAATTATTAAAATTGAAAAGCAAAAAAATAATAAAATAATATGACAAAAAACAAGGTTGGAAGCAGAACGTACGAACACACACAAATCTCCAAATTATTTATTTCACGTTCTGTGTTGTTGCTGTTGTTAGTGTTGTTAGGTGCTGTCATGTTGACTATAACTTACAGATACTATGTGAACAGCAGATCTGAAGCATGCCCCATCTTCAACCCTCCTTATGATTTTGGATGTGCTATTGTTAAAGATACTATTGTTAGAGATACTGTCAATCTATCTTGTTGAGGATCTTCCTGTCTTTCTCTGACCTTCTCTGCTTCCTAGCATGATGTTGTTGTTCCAAGGGTCAGTTCTCCTGACAAAATGCCTGAAGTACGTCAGACCAAGTTTTACCATCTTTGCTTCTACGGAGCACCCTAGTTGCATTTTTTTCAAGACAGACTTGTTGATTCTTTTGACACTCTGTGGTGCATTCAGTACTTTTTTCCAACATGAAAATTCAAAGACATTGATTCTTCTTCAGTGATTATTATCCTTTTTTCAAATTCCAGATGCATCAGATGCAGATTTTCTCAATGCAATATATCTTTTGATTTATTGACTACTGCTATCATGAATGTTGATAGTGGATAAAATTAAAATGAAAGTACTGTCAACATAAATCTTTTCTCCATCTATCATGAGATTGCTTATTGGACCAATATTGAGTATATTTCCCCTTTATGCCAAGATATCTTTTGTTCTTAGGGTCGCTAAGAGTCATCTATGACTTTACGGCACTTAACAACAGTTAAGTTTCCAGTCCTTGGTAAATGAAATTTTGCTGAAAGAAGTGATCAGAGAAGAAAAGAAGATCTTCAACACGATAGATTGATATGGTGACTGTAACAATGAGGTCAAGCATAAGCATATCTCAGATTGTGAGGATGGCCTAGGATTGGCAAGGGTTAGATATGTTGTTCATAGAATTGCTGTGAGTCATAGAGAAAGGTCTGTTGGCCTAGTGGATAGAAAGTTATGCTACCAAGCCAAAGGTAGGAGATTTTAATCTGTGGCCCTGAGGCCTGGTTTTAATTCTTTTTGGTCAAACATTCTTCTAAGTAGTATAGCACTGGTCTGTCCATTTGCTGTATGTGGTTGTTGTGATGCTATACACTGTGACACTGATGTGTCAAATGTGATAATGGTTATCCCTGGTGGACAGTGTTTGGTGGAACTCCCAGATGAAAACAGGCTTGGAAGCAGAAGTGGCATCTACTTCTGAAATAGCTTGCCTCCAGAAACTTGATGGATTTAGAGAAATGATGAAAGTTTTACAAGTGTCTAGATCTTTCATTCATAGGGTCACTATTTGTCATCTATGACTTGTTGGCACTTACCAACAACATGCCAAGATGTAACCTACATTGATCTTCTGTCTCAAGTGCTTAAATTATTCTTTACTTTCTGTAAATGAGGTTAACAGATTGTTGATGTTTTCCTCCAATTCCTTCTATTTCCTAGGTGGTTGTTGTGTGGCAATTCATAGTTGACCCTCCAGTGGGTTTTTAGAGGCAGTTAATCGCTCAGGAATGAGAATGCCCATTTTTCTTCCAAAGAGCAGCTGGTAGTTTCAAACTACCAAAGAATCCTCTTTGGGTTTTGTTGCACAAAGATAAAAGTAATGTATATTAGGCGAAACCCTTGCTTTGGCTTGAACAATTAACCTCTTCTTGGGGGAGGGGAGAAAGAGAACAATTTTCAGATAAAGTTTGTTAGGATTAAAACTTAAACTGGAAAGTCAGGAAAAAGCAATTTTACAATATAGAACACCTATGTTTTGATGTTATGTGGCACATTACTCATAATCTTTGATAAAGATGAGCTCATTGCTGCAGCCACTGTGTCAGTCCACTTGATTAAGTCTTCTCTACATTTTGATTGACTTTCAATCTGAGAACACTTGTAGGAATATAATATAAATAATGACATTTTTGTTGCCAATTAGTTTCCTTTTATAGAAGTCAATAACCATTTGAAAATATATACTATTTACATATTATTAAAATAATTTATTTTAAAAGGTAGTACAATAATATTTCTGATAGAGTGGAGATGAAAAATGTCCTAAATCACTCTTTTAATTTCTGACACAAATTACATCTCCTTTACTGAGGCCTTTTTCTCCAGCCTAGGTCAGTCCAGTCTAATTCTTAAAAAAATCATGGTTTAAAATACTTTAAGGAAAGTTTACAGAAATCTTGGATTTCTGTTCATTCATTGCTGCACATTTTCCTCCCTAACCCCATCCCCAGTTTGCTTTTCTCTTTAAAAAGGTTATTTCATTTTTGCACATTTTCCGCCTCTCCCCCGCTCCTCTTACCCCCATCCACTTTGTTATGCACCTCTTGTCCTGGACTGTTGTCATTCAAATAATACCTAATTATGTATTTCTTTTAAACAGTTGCTTCTCACATCTGTTTCAATGCAGTGTTCATTTTTATCCCCTGTTTTCTTAGTTTGTTTCCAACTCCCACGTCAGTCCTGTTTTGTAACAGTGGCATTATATAGTATTTGTCCTTTTGTGACTGAGCTATTTCATTCAGCATAATATCCTCCAGGGTCACTGATTCTATATAATATTTTATGACTTCCTTGTTTTTTATTGATGTGTAGGATTCCATTGTGTGAATATACCACAGCTTCTCTCTCTATTCATTTGTTGATGGGCATTTGGATTGCTTTCATCTCTTTGCTATTGTGAATAACACAACAATAAACTTAGGTGTGCATATATCTTAGTGGAAGCTCTGGTTTCTTTAGGGTATATTCCCAGAAGTGGAATTGATGGGTCAAATGGTATTTATATTTCCAACTTTTTGAGAAATTGCCAGACTGTCTTGCAGAGTGGTTGCACCATTTTACACTTCAAACAACAGTGAATAAAGGTTCCAATTTCTCCACAACCTCACCAGCATTTGTTGTTTCCTGCTCTGTTGAACTTTACTATTCTTACTGGGGTGAGATGATAGCTCATAGTTGTTTTGATTTGCAACTCTCTTAGAGATAGGGACTTTGAATATTTCTTCATGTGTTTGCTCACCATCAGAATGTCTTCTTTGGTGAAGTGCCTGTTCATATCCTGTGCCCATTTTTCAATTTGGTTGTCTACCTTTATTGTGTTGAGGTGCTAGAGTATTCTATAAATTCTAGATATAAGTCTTTTATCAGAAATATTGTTACCATTTTTTTTCCAAAATCTGTGGCTCTCCTTTTTTACCTAGATGGATTTTTTTTTAATGTGCATAGGGATTTGATTCTTAGGAGGTCTTATTCATCTATTTTATTCTCTACTGGTTGTAGGTTTTTCAGGATGCTTGGAAGACTGTTCAAGGGCTTCTAGAGTTCTTTGAAGCTTTTCTCTGATGAAGTTTATAGTCCTTGGATTTACTCCGAGATCCTTGATCTACTTTAAGTTGGTTTTCATATATGGTGAGCTGTGTGGTTCTTACTTGAATTTTCTACAGATGGTTTTCCAATTTTGTCAACACCATTTGTTAAAGAGTCTTTAACTTACCCACTTAACTGATTTCATCTCCTTGTCAAAAACAAGTTGAGCATAGATAGAAGGGCTGATTTCCAGGTTATAAATTCTATTCCATTGATCTATGTGTTTGTCACTATACAAGTACCACAAAATTTAAAAGGTCTCAGAGAAATGACTCACATTGTTGTAGAAGCAACAAGTTCCAAATCTGTGGATGAAGTTCATTCTCAAAGCAGTTTTGGCTTGATGTTACTAATATAAGTTACTGATAAAAGTCAATGAACAGTGTTTTAGAAGATGGTGAACAGCAGGCCAAGTTCTTGCAGACTGTGGCTCTTGCCTCTTAAAGCAGCTAGATAGTTTAGATATGGGTACAGAACAAATATATATCAAAACTTTCAAGCACACTTCTTTATATTGGATCTCAAAGTTGTAAACGACACCCCCAAAAGAACTAATGGTATTGACTTGGATCAGATTTTCTAAAAAGATAGATTTCAATATATATCCCCTCTATCCCTGCCTCATAAGCCACTCAAATAGATTGTTGTTTAATGAGCTCTGTAGTACAGAGAAAGAGGCTAGAAGTTAGGCTATGATTGACAGGTCCACACTACCAAATTCAACTCTACTTTCTCTGACTAATAATTATTGATAAAAGTAAAGGTTAATAATTATTTGTACTTCTGGTTAAATTTATTCCCAAGTATTTAATCTTGTAAGTAGCTAAAAGAATACGCCGTCCCCTTTTCCTTATGAATCAGGG
>NW_006400049.1:202467-220115 GCF_000299155.1 Elephantulus edwardii | reverse complement strand
GGACAATTAAAACAGACTTTCAAGGGGGGGAAAAAAGAGGAATGAACTGGGGAGGGTAGAGAAAATAGTGCAATAATGAATGAGCAGAAATTTAAAAAATCTCTGTAAATGTTCATTAAAATTAACAAAGTTTAATAAAAATTTTAAAAAATATTTATAAAAGGCTAGATTTGTTTAACTAACTGAAAACTAGAGATTTGGGGGATTAAGTTTGACCTTTCTCACAGTTGGTGCTGTTTTTGTTGTATGTGCCTGAAATTCATGCTGTTGTTGATTGTTGATTGCCTTCAAGTCGAGCATAACTCATAGTGACCCTGTGAACAAAAGGCCTGAAGACCCTCTCTCAAAGTTCATAGAGTTCCCAGAGGCACCTGCAACTCACAGCAACCTTATTAACAGCAGCTCTGAAACCTACCTTATCCTGAGCCAGACTCACTCATTGACACACCAGTCCTCATTATTTAATTCATGTATTCATTAGTTATGAAATTTAAGCTACAATAATTTTTTTTATTATTTTAAAAACATAACTGGATTGCTCCTAATTAAAATTTAAAGACTTTGTCTCCCTTGCTTGGACACGTCATCACGAAAGGCCACTCTCCGGCAAAATATATCTGTCATGTTTGTGATAGTAAGAAATGAGCAGAAACAATGAAAACCTTTGTTGCAATACATTAATGCAAGAGACAAACAAAATTAATTCAAACGTCCTACTGATCATGAAAATGGCATAGGATCAGACATTGTTTAATTTTGTTATATCTAAAATCATCATGATTTGGAGCCAACCCGACTATAACAGCCGTCACAACAGAGAGAATGAACTATTAAATCCTAGCCATAACAAACTCCTTTGAAAGAATCAGAAACACTATTTCTTTTCAGTTTTCATGTCCATTTTGAGGAACTTTGATGATACCTCAAGTATATGGAAATTGTTTCAAAAGATGTCAAGCAAGGCCAGTGGAAATTCTGGGATATTTGAATAAAGTTCTTTCTTGATAAACTGTCCCAAATTCCCACATTAAAAAGGAAACAAAAAACAAAAAAAAAAATACCCACAAACAAACAAGAAACCAAGTATAGGATCATTCCTGTGATGCCCTTGAAAAGGAACATAATCTTACCTTTCCCAATTAAACAAAGGAACAACCCAAACCCCATCCCTGCAAAAGCACCTAAAACAAAGCAAAGCAATAACTAATAGGAGGAGTATTAAAAGGAGCTTGGTGCTACATGAATCAACCTCCCAACAAATTTTATGAAAACTTTGACAAATTTGACAAAATAGTTGCAGAACTTTATAGCTGACAATTAAGAAGTGCTGAGACATAGTAGTGTGAAATTGGAGCATAAGGAAATTGAAGCAGCAAAAGCGGCAGTGCCAATTCCATGCTCAGCATTTTTTTCTTCCAGTGACCTCTAAATCATGAGCAGGGTAGAAAAATTGGCAAAGGTGGAGCTGCAGAACTGGCATTTATTCAAAAGACAAAGGCTAATAGAAATTTCCATCTATGATTTTGGAGAAAGTTTCCACAGTTGGCTGGGGTCACTATTGGGATTCAGTATGTAGTAGGAAAAAATCTCTTAAAGTAAATTTGTAAGGATGGAACAAAAAAATGTCCAGGCACAAAAGAAGTGGTGTGGAATCCTCAGTCACTGAAGGCAGTGGTACCTTCTGTACTGACTCTATTCCTGCTAAGGTTTGTGTAGAGTGTGCTGGTGGGAATGCACTGCCTTTGGAGGGTTAGTATATGTTTTTACTTTCTACCATTCAGATGTGTTGTTACTTGTTGTTGTTGTTAGGAATAGTTGAGATGAGAAGAATTCATAGCATCCTTACCAACAACAGATATGAACTTTGCTCTATCTTGTGCAGTCCTCATCATGTCTGACATGATTGAGCCCACTGTTGAAGCCACTGCGTCAATGCATCTGGACCAGGCCCTTCCTTTCTTTTACCAACTCTTCACCTTTCCAAGCATGATGTTTTATTCTAAGGAAAAACTTCTAATAACATGCCCAAAGAAGGTGACATGAAACGTTGTCATGTTTCCTTCCAAGCACTACTTTGGCTACATCTTATCTAAAAGTTATCTATGTGTTCTTTTTGTTTGGTTTGGTTTAGCTTGGTTAATTATTTTGAATATTGTTGTTAGGTGCCGTAAAGTCATAGACGACTCATAGTAACCCTGTGAATGAAAGACCACTGTTCATAGAGTTTCTGGAGGCAAGCCATTTCAGAAGTGGATGCCTCTCCTGCTTCCAAACTTGTTTTAATCAGGAAGCTCCATCAAACCTGTCCATCATGGGTAACCATTATCACATTTGGCACATCAGTGTCACAATTGTTTAGCAACCACGAGTTACCTCTGTACAGCAATGCACAGACCAGTACTATACCACCTAGAAGAATGTTTGACTAAAAAAAAACAGTTTAAACCAGGTCTGAGGGCTGCAGATTAAAATCACCCACCTTGGGCTTGGTAGAAAAACTTTCTGTTCACTAGGCCAAAGTAGCTCTTTCTATGTTGCCATTGTTATTGGGGTGTGTGTGTGTGTGTGTGTATATATATATATATATATATATTTTATATATGTACTTTTTGTTAGTGTGTGAGGGCTTCACACTTTCCTTCAATGGCATTATATTTTATATAATCATTCCCATAAATTATATTATATAAATTTAATCACCTTTGGGCTATGCTCAGCATACTCTGTCTTTTCAAGTACCCCCAACCCCAGATCTTTGTCATTTCCTTTTATCCCTTCCCCATGCATAGCAGCATAATTCACCATCACATGATTGTGAAAATAGCCCAATGTCCAACCACAATCAAATAGATTGAGAAGTTGTGGTATATTCACATGATGGAATACTATGCCGTACTAAGGAGCAATGATTTAGAAAATTACTAACTTGAGAGAGATTAGAGAGTTGTAGGCTCATTGTACTAATTCAGTCTCATAAGAATAAATGCTGCAGAAGATCATTATCATGAAAACAGGAGGATAACTAATAAAATGTGTATGGGGGCCAAAGAAGGGAAGGGTTGGGAACAGAGACGAGGATGGGTGGGAGAAAATCACAGGGTAACCATTGAGCCTTGATCATACGGTATTTCCCAAAATAGTACATCAGCCAATTCCTGTTGAGATAATGATTGCGTGTATCCCTCCTTCTTTTGATAAATATATGTTGCTGCTTTATTATTTACCTTGTTTCTAACACAGGACCTTAGGAAGTCATGGAACTGCAGTAGGGTTTGATCAGTTGAGGTGGATTCTGTCAGAATAGGAGGAATTCCCAGATAATAATGCTAGAATATTAGTAGTTTCCGGACTCCTATCAGGAATTTCTCTTACATTAGGAGGGCCTACTGTTAGGGCACTTGTGCTTCTGCAGAGCCAGGTTGCTTAGCCATATACAGTCTGATAGAAGACATCTTGAAGGTGAATAGAGAAAAGGCAAAGAAAGAACATTCAACACAAGCAGAAGAATAAAGACTGTAAGCTAAATTAATTAAGAATGTTTCTGTTGGCCTCATGGCAAGAGGTTGCACTGCATTCTCAAAAGAATATGGTTCGAGAGCACCAGATGCTCCATGGGAAAAGGATAGGTGATCCCCTCTTGTGTAATTAATTTCTTGAATAACCTGTCAGAGGGTCAGTTATGGGTTGGTTCCAACTCGACAGTATGCAACAACAATAACAAACACTAATGAAATATTTCTAAGTAATAAGGAATCATTAGAGATAAGAAGACAAAGAGTCTCACCACTGGGTGAATTGACAGCAACATGATAGATGGAGAAGAGATTTAGGTTGTTAATAATCACAGCTTGTCTGGCTCCACAATCAACATTTTGGTATCAATAGTTAGGAAATCAAAAGATGAATTACACTAAGAATATCTGCTGTCAAGGACCTCTCCAGAGTACTATGCCTGATCCAGGCCATGGTCTTCACATCAGAGAGATGGATAATGTCTAAGGATGCAAGAAGAAGAATCAATATCTTTGAGTTGTGGTTCTGGAGAAGAGTTTTGAACATATTGTGTATTGTCAAGAAAACAAATAGGTCTGTCTTGGAGAGAGTGAAACCAAGTCTCTCCTTTGAGGCTACGATTTTGAAACTCTATCTCAGATACTTCATTCATGTACCAGGAGGAACTGAACCTTGGAGAAGGACATTAAGAGAGGAAGGCCTTGGATGAGATGGATTTACTCTGACTGGAGAAATGGGTATAGATTTATCAGAGACAATGAAGTTGTCTCAAGATAGAGCAGAGTTCAGGGCTGTTGATCATAGGGTAGCTATGAGTCACAAGTGATTCAATGGCACATAACAACAGTGTAATAAAATCTTACACTCGAAAAACCATTACAGTCAAGTCAATTCTGATTTACAATGACTCACCACTGACTTTAGAGGTTATAACCATCACTGTTCCTTCGAGTTGCTGATATATTTGAACCATTCACTTTTCAGTTATAGTTCAACATGTAACTCACTATGCTACCAAGATTCCTTAAAATGAATATAGCAATTACCTTCTAAGTGTAGGTAATTTTATTGTTAGGTGCTGTTGAGTCGAGTAGGATTCATAGCGACCTTATCCTGAACTCTGTCCTATTCTGTTCTCATTATCTCTAATATATTTTGAGCCCATTGCTGCGTCACTGTGTCAATTCACCTGGTTAAGGTTTTCCTCTTCTCAAGTATGATTTTAGTTTCTATCTTAATATGAAAGGGACATTTATGTAATTTAGCAGCTATAGATGTTGTTCTTTTCTGGAGGTTAGTGGATTATGACTCATGGTAAACCCTTTTTAAAGGAGACCATTTTCTTCATAGAGCTTTCAAGGCTATGGCCCTTGAAAACCAGATTATCAGGTTGTCAATGAAGTTATCTCTGGGTGACCTCAAACTGGCAACTTTTAGGCTTGTGGTCAATTACTTTGCCATTTATGACATTCATGTATTACACTTAGTCACAAGCATATTATTGTTTCGTTGATGATGTCTACCGTCAAGTCGGAACCTACCCATAGCTGACCCTCTGGTGGTTTTTCAGAGGCAATCACACAGGCAGAGATTTTCCATCCTTCTCCCGTGGAGCAGCCGGTGGACTCAAATTGTGTGCCTTTGGGGATAGCAGAGCAGCTTCTTGCCACTAGGTCACCAGAGCACTAAATAACAATTTAAAAAATTAACTAAATATCCACCTCACTTAAAGAATATACTTTTTCAGAAAAAAATATTGCCCTTAGTTTTATTTTGGTCCTTTATTAATGTTTTGAGTGAGGTTCTAAATCATATTTAGCCTGTACACATAATTACAAAAACAATAGGAATTTTAAAAAATGCCCTTAACAACAACAAAATTAAGCCACTAAGTTTATCTAATGCCTTAATTATTCAGTTCTGGAATTCTTTTCAAATACATTTGCAGTGGATTCATTGAGGTAGAATGTTTCAGTGGTTAGATCGTAATAGCACCAATAATTAGAAACTTAATCCAATAAAATTCACTCAGCCTAATTTACCTAAGAGAGACAGCATGTGCCTGATGAGTCAGACCACCAGTCTGTTTGTGGTAGTGGAATCTTGCAAACAATTATTTCCTTTCTAGACATCACTTAGATAAATAATGCATAATGTTATAACCCAATATGAGACTCAATATTTTGACTTAGGAACAGTTTTGTTCTTTTTTTCTGGGACAATTAATATCTGGTTAGATGCTACTATGAATGATAAATTAGTTCTTAAGTTGTTGTGTGATTTTTCTTACCCATTCACGGGTGTTTTGATGCTCATCACTTTTTCATGACTTCTTGAGTGCCTAGGTAGCACTACAAATGCATTCAAGCACCATGGAAATGGCCTTGAGACATAAGCTTAAAGCAGAGCTTTTTCTGCATCACAGAAGCAAATGGGATATCTTTCAAGAATAGAGGAATCAGAAAGTCTAACTTTCAGCATTAACACCAAGATTCATGGTATTTTATTGCGGATATTTTTTTAATATGAGAAAGTTTTCCTTATCAAGTTTCTACTAACTTTTCTGTAGATGCTTGTGTTGCTGTACTTATGCCCTTGTTATTGCTCAGGTTTCAAGTTTATGTGTTTGCAAACCCATATAAAATGTATTAACTGTCAGTCCATGTGCTGGGAAAAAATGCTTATGCAAAGTTCCGTTATGATATAAAAAGAAATGCAGCGCCTCATGCTCCTAGGGATTTGTGGTCTTCAAAATAAATCATAGATTCTCAACTTAGACTACCACAGACTTCTCACTGATAGACATATAATATTGTTACCCCCTAATATCATTTCTTGGTTACCAAAATAGAGCCATATGAACAAGAGGTTTCATTCATGTTGAAAAGCTCAAGATCAAAGGCTAGCAAGCAATATCTGTAGGTCTTAAAATTCCAAGATCAGTAATACATACTTACATAACTTCTTAATTAAAGCATCTTAACTATCTGAGGTTGCTTTATAACAGAAAAAAATTCAAATGTTATTTGTTTCATGTTTACAACTTTATTTTATTATAGCTTCATCTACTATCATGGAGTCAATCCCATATCACAGTGAACGTTCTTTGGATTTGCAAGGCTGAAAATCTTCACTGGATGAGACTGGCTCATCTTTCTCTTACTAAAGCAGAATAATAAGAACCATCCACTTTTGACTAGTAATACAACACATTGCTGTTGTTATATAGTATCAAATCCACTGTGCCTATAGGATACTATCAACAATAGACATAAACCTTGTCCTGTCTTGGATCATCTTAATAATATTAGTTAGCATTTAAGCCCACTGCTGCAATCATCATGTCGATCTACCTCTTTGAGAGTTACACTAAGGCACCAAATCTTCTTTCTCATTGTTCATGGAAGTGGCTCTAGTACAAAGCTTCCTCTCACTGTTGGCTCTGAGAAAAAAGTCTCTTTTCAATTGCTTACTCTTAAAAAGAAAAAGAAAACCACAAAAATCTGTTATTTGAATTCACGTAAGTTTTTTTTATTCATTCATACATCTTTTCTTTTATAGCACTTATTATATCAACAAGCACTTCCTCCCCATAATCCCTATTAATCATTCAATCTTAAACCTTCCTGTCTTCAAATTTTTGTCCTTGAGCAAATAAATGCTGCTCTATATGAGCTGTCACCTACTTTGGGATGGAAACAAATATAGACCTCTTACAGTCAGTTGGCCAAGTGGCTGTTCTCCAGATTTCTTGGCACAACTTGGTGAACACATCCAGGGCAGCATCTGTTAGCTGAAATATGTCAATTGGTATACCATCTATTCCTGGGGCCCTATTTTTTGCCATTTCCTTGAGAGCAGCCTGAGCTTCTTCCTTCATCACTGTAGGCTTTTGCGCATACGTTGTTTCATGAAATTCTCCTGTGTCTGCTAATTCCTTTCGATACAGTAACTCAGTATATTCTTTCCATCTTCTTTTAATATTTCCTGGATTATTTAATATTCTGCCTAACACATCCTTGATTTGAATTTGTTCTGAAAGAAAGGTGACCCAACAGAGTGTGGAAACTATAGAACAATATCATTGATTTCACACGCAAGCAAGATTCTACCGAAGATTATCCAAAAATAACTGGAATGACACATCAGCAGAGAACTGCCAAAAGTCCAGGCTGGGTTTAGAATGGGTCATGGTACTAGGGGTATTGTAGCTGATGTTAGATGGATCTTAGCTGAAAGCAAGGAATACCAGAAGAATGTATATCTGTGTTTCATTAACTATGCAAAGGCGTTTGACTGTGTGGATCATAACAAACTGTGGCTGACTTTGAAGAGAATGGGAATCACAGAACATGTGATTATGCAAATGAGAAACCTATACTTGGACCAAGAGGCAGTAGTCAGAACAGAGCAAGGAAACACTGCATAGTTCAAAATTGGGAAGGGAGTATGCCAGGGACGTGTCGTGTCTCCATACGTTTCAACCTGTATGCAGAACAGATTATCCGGGAGGCTGGGATCTATGAGAAAAAATGTAGGGTCAAGATTGGTGGAAGATCTATCAACAATCTGCGATATGCAGATGACACAACCCTGCTTGCCGAAACTGAGGAGGACCTGAAGTACTTGCTAAAGAAGGTCAAGGAGTGCAGCCTCCAATATGGATTGAGGCTCAATGTCAAGAAGACAAAGATTTTCACCACTGGACCAATTGGCAGCATCAGGATGGATGGTGATGAGATTAAGATTGTTCACAGCTTCAGTTTGCTTGGCTCCACAGTCAACACTCTTGGCAGCAGTAGCCAGGAAATTAAAAGATGTATTGCCATGGGAAAGTCTGCTTCTAGGGACCTCTCCAAAGTACTGAAGAGCAATGTTGTCTCTCTGGAGAATGAGGTGCATCTGATACAGGCCAAGGTCTTTGCAATCACTTTTTACACATCAGAGAGTTAGACAATACTAAGAAGGATAGAAGGAGAATTGATACCTTTGAGCTGTGGTGCTGGAGAAGAGTATTGAGGGTACCATGGACTGCTAGGGAAAAAAAAACAGGTTAATTCTGGAAATGGTTAAATTGGGGGGCTCCTTGGAGTCAAGGATTCTGAGGCTCCATCTAACATACTTTGGACATGTTGTAAGGAGAGACTGGTCCTTGGAGAGGGACATCATGCTTGGTAGGGTGGAGGGACAGGACAGGAGGGGAAGGCCCTCTATGAGGTAGATTTATTTCATGACTGGGGTAATAGGGATGGGAGTGTCAGAGACAGTGCGATTGGCACAGGAAAGAGCAGAGTTTAGGGCTATTGTGCTCATAGGATCGCTATGAGTCTCAAGTGACTCAATGGCACAGAAGAACAACAAATATGAGCTGTGATGTTGGATAAAAGAACACAATATCCCAGGGATTGCCAAGAGAACAAACAGCTATATCTTGGAGAAGGTGCAGCCAGAGGCTTTTTGGAGGCAAGAATAATGAGGCTTGACATCACATGCTTTTAACATGTTGTTAGGAGGGACATGTTGCTTGGAAAGGAACAGGACGCTGGGAAGGGTTGAGGGTTGGCAAAGGAGAGGAATACTCTCAGCTGGGTGGATTGAAATTGTGACAGCTACAATGGGTTCTAGTGTGTCAGGGAGTGCGAGGATAGTGCAGGATAGATCAGGGTTCAGACCTTTTATTCTTGTGGTCACTATGAGTCGTACTTGACTCGAAGGCACCTAACAACAGCAGCAAATATTGATTCTGTATGGTTGGTTATTCTAAGATTTTATGATCTAAGGAATCAATGACAAAAGAAGAATTAATGCCTTCGAATTGTGGTGCCAGAGAAGAGTGTTGAGCAGACTGTAGATTGCCAGTAAAACAAATAGGTCTGTCTAAAAGAGGGTGAAACCAAGTTTCTTCTTGGAAGTTAAGATTTTAAAGCTCTATCTCTGTCTCACATATTTTGATCATGTGGCCAGGAGAGACATGTCTTTGGAGAAGGACATCATAATTTGAAATTTGGAGGGACAGTGAAGGAAAGGAAGACCCCAGATGAGATGGGTTGATACAGTAACTGAGGAAATGGGGGGGGGGTGTTGGAATTAGTGAGACTAGATTAGAACAGAACAGGTTTCTGAGATGTTGTAGAGGGCCGCTATGGGTCACAGGTGACTCGATGGCACATAACAACTACAACAACTATATATATATTTATTCTGAAAGTTCATGGTCTAAGAGATAAATAAATTTTAAATATATTATGTGTGTGTATATATAAGTATATTTACATATGTAGTTATTCATATACAGTTGTATATAACTGGCCTTTGAACACCCTATGTACAGAAGAGCACACTTAGAGTAGAATAACAGATATGGCAACTGTTGTTGAGCCCTCAAATTCGGAAACACAAAGGAGGATAATCAGTTGTAAGAAGAAATTAACAACTGGTACGTGGAATGTGAGAAGCATGAATGTAGGAAAACAGGACATTGTAAAGAAAGAAATGGAACTCATATTGACATATTGGATTTGAATCTTAATGAAATGAAGTAGGTTTGCATGAGACATTTTGAATCTCACAACAATATGATCTATTATGCTGGAGATGAAAAGGTGAGCATAAATGGGGTAGCTTTCATAGTTAAGAAGGAGATATTTCTAGATCCCTCTTGAAATATAATATTGTGAGTGACAGGGTAATATCCATATGTACACATGTGCCTACAACCAGAGCCAAAAAGGGGGAAATAGATGATTTCTATCAACTGTTGCAGTAATAAATAGAACATGTAACCAAAATGCTTTAGTAATAATGGGTGACTGGAATGCAAAAGTTGGGAATCAAGAAGAAAGATCAGTAGTAGGAAAATATGGACTTGGTGACCAAAATGAGGCTGGGATAGAATGATAGAATTCTGTGCAATAAATGATTTATTAATAGCAAATACTTTTTATAAGAAACAAACACAGGCTATACACATGGATTTCAACTGATAGGATGCACAGGGATGAAATTAATTGCATCTGTGGAAGGAATCACTGGAGAAGTTCAATATCAACAGTAAAAACTAGGCTAGGTGCTGACTGTGGAACAATCAACTGCTCATATGCAAATTCAAATTAAAACTAAAGAAGGTTAAATCATATCCACATAAATAAAAATTTGACCTTGAGTCCATCTCCCCTGAATTTAAAACCCAACTCAGGAATAGGTTTGAAGCCTTGAACACTAATGAACCAAGAGCAGATAAGCTGTGGGAAGATATGAAGAATATCATCCATGAAGAATGCAAAAAGTCATTACGAATAAGGAAAAAGAAGAAAAGACCAAAAAAGGTGTAAGAAGAGACTCTGAATATTGCACTAGAGCACAGAGAAGCCAAAGAAAAGGGAAGAAATCAAGAAGTTAAGGACCTGAATAGAAGATTTCAAAGGGCTGCTCAGTAAGAAAATATAAAATATTAAAATGAAATGTGCAAGGAGCTGGAGTCATAAAATCAAAAGGGCTGAATTTTCTCAGCATTTCTTAAGCTGAAAGAAGTAAAGAATAAATTCAAGCCATGAGTTGCAATGTTTAACTATGCTATGGGCAAGATATTGAATGACTCAAGAGGCATTAAAAGCACATGGAAGGAGTATACAGAGTCACTGTACAAAAAAATTGGCTGACACGGAAGAGTTTCAAGAAACAGCATATGAGCATGAGGCAATGGTGATGACCGAGGAAGTGCAGGCTGCTCTGAAGGACTTGGCAAAAAATAAAGCCCCAGGAATTGATGAAATACCGACTGATGTATTTCAGCTAACATATGCTGGCCTGCATATGTTCACTATGTTGTGCCAAGAAATCTGGAGGACAACTACTTGGCCCACTGCCTGGAAGAGATCCATATTTATTCCTATTCCAAAAAAAGATGACCTAACATAGTGTGGAAATTATTTAACAATATCACTAATAATGGAATGCTTGGGTGCTTGTGGTTTTCTTTTTGCCACAAGTGGGTGTCAGCAGAGCGGAGTTGCCAGTTGAACTAGGGGTCCCTAGGGGTTGAACTAGGGGTTGGGCATGCTGAAATGGTAAAATACTGAAAGGCCTTCAGCCCTCTGGCCCTTGGGCTTATTTTTCATTGTTTTTGTTCAAATATTCTTCTAGGTAGTATATTAAGGTATGATGAGTGTTTAAAGATATATTGTTGTTGTTGTTAAGTGCCATCGAGTTGTAGAGAGCTCATAGTGACCGTGTGAATGAAAGACCTGAACACTTGAATAACTTTCATCATTTCTCCATGTTCATAGAGTTTCCAGAGGCAAGCTATTTCAGAAGTGGATGCCACTCCTTCTTCCAAGTTTGTTTTAATCAGGAAGCTCTACAAGACACTGTCCACCATTCTTGCATTATTGCATTTGACACATTGGTGTCAAAGTGTTTAGCATCATAGCAACCACTAGTTACCTCTGTACAGCTAATGGACAGACCAGTACTATACCACTTAAATAACTCAACTTATTTATCTCATTGGAGCCCTACTATGTGCTACTACAATACTACAACACAACTGTCAGTTGCCTATCCTCATCATACCTTAATATATCTGAATTTCAATTTGAAACAGAAGTATAATACTATCTCTATATTTTCTATGGACATAAAAGCAATAATCATGGTTAGAAAGGTGTTACAAAACACTTTTAGTTCTATCAATTATACATTCACCCTCCACCCCTGCCTAACCACTCTCCTAGTATGTTCAAGCCAAGGTACTAGATCTTGGGATTGGTCATGTCTCCTTGGTTATTTCTAAAACTGTATGAGGTAAGAAAAACAAGGGTTATTATGAGAAAATCAAATCGATTCAATAGGATGATGAAGAATAAACAAAATTTTGTAGTTTGAAATTGATCAACATGAAATCAAACTGCATTATTAATAACTGGTTACCAGAATGCAACAGCTGGAAACAAACAAGAAGGAATTATACTTGGAAAATATGGACTAAGCAAGAAAAATGAGACTGTAGATTGCATGATATAATTTTGTGTTATCAACAATTTATTCATTGAAATTTTTTGAAGTCCATAAATATGATTACACATACGTACCTCACCTACTGGGTGACACAGGAATCAGAATGACTACATATATAGAAAAACTTAAGAGAAGCTCAATATCAGCAGACAAAACAAAATTAGTGGTGCCTAGTAGCAATGACAAGGTTTAACAAGACAAGTAGTACATGTTGGAGAGGTTGTGGCGAGATGGGAATGCTTATACATTGTTGGTGGGACTGTAAAATGATATAATCATTCTGGAATGAAGTTTGATGCTTCCTCAAAAAGCTTAACATAGAAATTCTGTATTAACCAGCTATTCCACTGCTTGGAATATACCCCCGGAAAATTAAAACTCAGAAGCAAAGAGAGATTTGTACCCCAATGTTCCTAGTAGTGTTATTTACCATTGCAAGAACATGGAAACTACCCAACTGTCCAACCACAATCAAATGGACTCAGAAATTACAGTACATTCGCACTGTGGAATACTATGCAGCATGCAGGAGCAAAGATTTTTTTTGAATTACTACCTAACTTGGGAGGAACTGGAGAGCATTTTGCTGAATAAACGAACTCAGTCCCATAAGAACGAATACTGTATAAAACCATTATTATACAATGAGTATAAGGACCCTATAAGGGGGAAGAGTGGAAGTAAAGGTTTGAGGATGAGGGGTGGGTTAGTCATAGGGTCACACAATTTAATGAGATGAGGTGGATAAAATGGAAAAGGTCTGGTGTGAAAAACAATGTATTCAAACTTTGTAAATAAACCAGTATAAGAAAAAACACCAAAACACATAATGTCTATGAATAAAACCTAATGTATATGTAATATTAATGAAAATGTGTTTTAAAAACAAAAAAAAATGAAACCTAGTTACTGGCTGTGGAACACAAAGACTATCAATATGATGGATTAATTTACTCCTACAATAAGCCTAAACACAGTAGAGATTATGAGGATGGTGCAAGATTTGCCATTGTTTCTTTCTTTCTTACAGAGAGTGGCTGTGAATCACATCTGCCTGTGTGTGTGGGGGGGGGAGCCCATCAACATTTTCTGGTTTATTACTTCAGTGGGCTACATTCTTCTTTCCTTGATGTTAAGTTCATTCCCCAACCCCCAATAAATCACTGCTTTACAATGAATCTCTTATCATATTTAAAAAATAAAAACCAGACTTACAACTTTCTCTGTGGGTCCCTTACCTTGCTGAGTTCTGTTGTGATGCTGGAGAAAAGTATTGAACATACTATAGACTTCAAAGAGAACAAATAGTTCTGTCCTGCAGAAGATGAAAACAGTTGGCTTCTTGGAGGCCAGAATTTTGAAGCTCCTTCTCATAAACTTTGGGATGTTGCCAGGAGAGAACAGTCCTTGGAGAATGACATCATGCTTCTAAGAGTAGAGGGTCAGCCCAGAAAAAGAAGACTCTGGGAGAGATGAACTGGCACAGTGACCATGGTGATATGGCCAAGTGTGTCAGAGATGGTGAGGTTGGCTCAAGATAGGGCAAGATTCAGAGTCCATTGCTCATGGAGTTGCTATGGGTTATTCTCAATGGCACATTTCAACGATAACAATTTGTATGGTAGTGCTAACTAACATTTTGCATATCTTTCTCTGGGCTACCCTCATTGTAATCGGTGGCATGGATGAAATGTTTATACCTCCTTCGACTTAATAAATCTGTGAAGTACGTAAGGTTTTGCCATGTATAAATTGTAAATAAGGTAATCTTTAAATTAAACATACGAACACAATTTAAAATTTATTTAGTATTTAATATTTGTTCTTCAGTGGAAGAATTTTCATCTTCTATACAGTAGATGCAGGTTCAACTCTTAGCCAATGTAGCTCATTCATATCCACCAACTGCAGTGAGGGTTTGTGTGTTTCTAAATGGCTTTCAGTAGAATTTTCAGACTTACTAGACAGACTGGCAGAAAGGTACTGAAAACCAGTTAATGACAACTCTACAGATTACAATGAAATTTTCACAACCAATCATAGAGACAGTGCAGAACTGGATAGCATATTGTTTTGCTGTGCAGAATATTCTTCTTAAGTTGGGAGTTGAATTAGTAAAAGAGGAGTGGACGAACTCCTCTCATGTGTGATCTACAGTCTCAGAAAAACCAGTGGAGTGTCATCGATGAGTCAATTCCAAATAGAAGACGATAAGGATTGAATTATGAAGAAGAATTTACACAGAGTTTTCAATTCAAGTATTAATACTGTAGCGCTATTGCACTGCTATAAGATCATGATAAATTAAAAATATGTAAAGCATGCTTCTGATCTCAGTGAATTTTCTGGGAAACCAAAATACAAGTGCTAAGTGAAAAGTAAGATATTGTTTGATTCTGTATCAAAATGTGTGCTATAGACCATGGTTGACTTTGGAAGCATAAAAGTAATGTCTGTTTCTACAAAAGAATTATGGCTCTGCTCCTATTACAAAATGATATTGATTCTACCTGGCAGTAAAACTCATGAATTGGGAGTCAGCCAGCAGTTGAACTCATGTAGAGAACCATATGTCAAAATTGAAACTTGTGTGAATAATGCAGAGTCTGTGTGCCTTAAAACCTTTATCACAGACAAATATTTTAAAGGTAATCCCAGTTTTGAAAGCTCATTGTAAGTCTTACTGTATGCGAGCAAAATGTAGACAAAATAAATTTTGAGTTCCTAATAATATTACCTCATCAATCTGCGGAACTAAATATTATGGAAAACTCTGAGTTTGCACAGAATAAACTAAAGTGACAAATACTCCTATTTAATGGTATTGTTTAATTTTTGGTTGTTTTTTTTTTTCTCCCAGGAATACGTGTCCTGGTTTGAAGAATGAATCCTAGGATAGTAAGGAAGTCTTATTTTTATCCAGAAAGATTTAATGAGTGTCAGTTTATGCTCAGGGTTAAAAAGTCATGAAAACAGGGAAGGGGCTTAATTGTAGGAGATAGAAAAATTAAAAAAGAAAATGTTTCAAGTTTTAAAAAGGTTTTTGAAACATATCTGACTATCCTGTTGGTACAGACATTCCAGTCAGAACTTTCTCATAGCTGACCCTCCAGCGTATTTTCAGAGGATGCCAATCTCAGGAGAGGGGATTACCCATCACCAATGGGTTCTAATCATGTGTCTGTAGGGTGGCAAAACAGTTCCTTCCATTTAACATTTTGTTTGCCTTGAGGGCTAAAATTATAGATTTCCATTTTGGTTGCAAATATAGACTTGAATGATACTCCATACAAGTAACTTCGCTTTTGAACACTCCACTTGAAAAATTCAAACTACATAATTGCTCAGTTTTGTAGATTTCCAAAATTAGCTCTCAAGTCTATAAAAATATACCTAGCATAGGGTCATGTGGATTCACCAATGGCAAGTGGGTTATATCAGACTATTCTAGCTCTGGTTTAACTGGCTAATCATTCTTCTTTTTGAATATATTTTGTTTTTTTTTTCATTGTACTAGACATATGCAAACTAGAAAGATGCTCAATATATTTCTACTATTAAATCAACTCAATTCATTGCTGTATAGTTGGAACTGACTCATAGATGATCCTCAAGCAGATTCTTAGAGTCCATACATTTTACTGAAAGATAACCCATCTTTTTTGGAGCAGGTTTGTTGCATTTAAACCTTTTCTTTTGTGTTGGAAGCACAACTCTTTACCCACTGGAGAATCAGATATTTTTAGTATATATTAATACATGTATAATATAATCAATAACAACAACAACAGCATAAGGAGAATAAAAAGAAAGCTTTAATTGACTGTATCTACTACGTGGGAGCTCTGGTGTCTTAGTGATAAGGAATTGTATTACCAAGGTTAAACTTTACCAATTTCTCTAAGACAACATCTTCTACTGCTATTTACTGCCTCTGAAAAGTAATTGGAGGATTAGTTGTAAGTTAGTTCTGACTAGAAGGTACCTAACAACAATATAATAGAAACATTTTTTAAAAAATAAAAATATCAAGGAGTATAGAGCTTATCGCTGTTGTGAACCACTGAGTGGGAACCAACTCACAGCTGACCCATTAGAGGGTTTTCTGAGGTTCTAAATAACACATGAAGAGATAGCCATCTTTCTTCCCCAGAGCAACTGGTAGCTTCTGATCTTGTGCCTTTGAGTTGGCAGAGAAACCCCTTACTACTGGCCATCAGAGCTCCCTAGTAGTACAGACATAGTCACTTAAAGTTTTTTCCTTCTCTTTCTATTTGTTATTATTAGGTGTTATCAAGTACAACTCATAGAGACCCTATGAACAAATGACCTAAACCCTGTCCTATTTTGTGCCATCTTCACCACCTCTGACACACTTGAGGCCATTGCTTCAGTCACTGTGTCAATATATGATGTCACTCTTCACAGAATAACCTTTCCTAGATACATGCCCAACGTATGTGAGGGAAAGCATTATCATGTTTGTCTCAAAGGAGCACTCTGGCTGCACCTTCCCCAAGACGATAGTGCTTCCTTAAAACATTTTTTTCAGTAAAGGACAAATGTCCTTTTTTCTTATATTATTGTTGTGAAACTAAAAATTAGAACCTTGTGTCTTTCAGAGAAACCTCTTTTGGCCTAGTGAGCAAGGAGTTGCACTGCCAACCCAAAGGGAACATTTCCAATTCACCAACTGCTCTGCTGGAGAAAGATGGGCAATCTCCTCGGTGATTTACAGCTTCGGAAAACCTTCTGGAGTGTCAGCTGAGTGGGTTCTAACTGGACTGCAATGAATTGGTGGAATTGAAGTTATGTTTATCAAATTAAACTCTCCAGCTAGTCTACAATGCCACCTAACCATCAAAACTCTCTTTACTTTAGGCTGTTAATCAGTCAATGTCAGACACACTATTCAAGGCATTATGGTAACAAGTTTCAGGAGGTGTTTGTGTTCACTGTCAAATGATAAGCTTCTTGAGTATTTAAAGACAGTACTATCCTAATTTTACTTTCCATTTCAATATGTTTGGTTTCTCTGTGCTTAGAAGAAAATATTATTTTAAAAAAAAACAACCCTAGGAGGTGGGAGGGGCGCGGGGGGGATTGTATACCAGGGAAGG
>NW_006400049.1:180083-202350 GCF_000299155.1 Elephantulus edwardii | reverse complement strand
AAAAAAAGAAATAAAAGAAATTTTTAAAAAAAATCCCAAAAACCTAGATATAATAGAGTTGTGTGATTTTAAAGAACAGGAAAAAGTGGAAACAGAAGTAGACATTTAGAAAATGTACTAAAATATTTTAAAACTGTGTTAAAAAGCGATTTATTGCTGCAGTTTGGGAGACCTGTGTGACTTTCTTGCTCTGTATAATCAATGCGCCAGGATCATCCAACTCAAGAATACGTCCTGCTGTGCAGATCTTGTGTGAACCTCTATCAAAGCATATGGTGAAGAGGTAAAGCGTCCAGAGTAGAAGAGTGACCCAGATAGCCACAGGCTTCTGAGAGCTCCAAATGAATCTATCGTCAGAATCTGGGCCCAAGGAAATAGCTCGAAATACATTTGGGGGGGGGGGGCGGGGAAATCAAACTGTTATTTGAAAACAAAACAAATAAAAAACACAAAAAACCCCTCCCTAACATCGTTGTTATCTTTATTCTTAATCTGTGTTATTTTAGAAACTCCAGCAATGCTTGAACTTTGTGGCTAGTACTTGAATAATGACATAACTTCCTGCATCCTAGCAACACAAATTAATTCCACAATAAACCTCATCTTCTTATAAGCATTTTGGGGGTTAAGCTTTCACTGTGTCCAGACAGAGAAAATACTGATTTCAGTTAATGTTTTCTCCATGTGTGAATTTTTATGCAATAAACTGTTAACGCTTTTCAACATTATCTTCTCAAGGACATCTTTCATAAAATAATTAAAAAAAGATATAATATCACTGTAAGGCTATATATTCAGCCATTCAATGGTTCAGAATTTAAAAATTGAATGTTGTGTGTTAATGAGGACTCAGCGAGGGGCCTGTGCCGATCATAAATTTTTCCTTAACGTTTGCAATTACATTTAATCCCAGAAGAACTCAAATATTTAGTATAAAAAATTCCTCATGCTGTTAGACTAGCATTCAAACTGAATTATGGAAGTTGCTTTTTTTCCCTCCCTGAAATTAAATTGTCTGCCTGCCCTGTCATCTGGGTTCTTCTGCATTATGCTTCACTTTTATCATAATCATTTATGCCAGACTAAAACATCTTTTTTTCCTACCTGTCAGGGAATATGAAATTTTGCATTTAAGAGGTTATTCTCCAGAAATCTCCTGTTAGAATGCAAAAATTCTTGCAAATGGAAATAATATATCAAGGCGTAATAAATTGTTTAAACCATGGCATGAATTTGTTCATCATGTCTGGTAAGTTACATGACAGTTGAACATGTATAACGTGAGTAATCTAGTTCATATTGCCTGCGGTTGTTGATTTTGCTCAATACCATTCAAATATCTACTTTGCATTCGTATTGCTCATATGAACTTTCACATTCACAACAGCCTTCTAACTAGATTTTCAATCTGTGTAAAATATTTTGCAAACTTCATTATTAAGAAATAGTTTTGAATGTGTATTAAAATATTCTGGATCATGGACTAGGTCTCCAGAATTATTTACCAAGTTTAGGGCTGAAATCTAATAGCATGAATTTCCATAAAACTCCCTAGTAATTCTGATGAGATCATATAAGGAGACTCATGGATTATATCTTGAGAAACAATTGGTTGGTTGGTTGGGGTTTGTTTATTTTTTTTATTTATTTTTGTTGTCGTTGTTGTTGTTAGTTATAGGTCATGGAATCACTAGGGACCATGCAACTTATGACAAACTTAAGCAAAATAAATCGAAATCCTATTCTGTTCTGAGCTAATCTCGCTCCCTCTGACAAACCTGCTCCCACTAATACCCCATTCACTGTGTTAAATCCTTCTCATAGAAAGACTTCCTCTCCTGTACTGTCCTTCTACCATTCCAAATATGATGTCCTTCTCCAAGGACTGGTCCCTTTGGAAAACATGCTCAAAGTATGTGAGACCAAGCTTCAAAATCCTTGCCTCCAAAGAGTAACTTGGTTTTACCCTATTCAGGACAAACCTGCTTGTGTTTTTGTCAGGTCATGTTATGTTCAGTATTCTTCTCCAGCACAAAACTCAAAGGCATTGATTCTTCTTCTGTCATCCTTATTTATTGTCCAGCTATCTAATACATAGCAAGTAATTGCAAAGATCATTGCTTGGAGCAGGAGTACTTAGTCTCCAGACTGACATCCTTACCCTTCAGCACTCTGGAGAGGTTGCTTACAGCAGTTTTTTTCCAACACAGTGCCAAAAGTGCTGATTGTAGAACCAAGCAAGCTGAAACCATTAACAGTCTCTGTTCTTCTCCATCTACCATGACGTTGCCCATTGGCCCAGCATTGAGAATCTTTGTTTCCTAATGGAAACTGTAATCCTTAACCTTCTGCAGTAAATGATTCAGGCCCTTCTCAGCCTCAGCAAACAAGGTTGTGTCTTCTGAGTAACACAGCTTGGTAATGAGTCTTTTTCCAATCTGATGCCATAAAGCCCTTCCTCATATACTCCTTCATAAAGTCCAGCTTTCCAAATAATTTGTTCTGTATATAAATTGTAAAAGTATTGAATTGAAAAAGTATACATCCATGAAGCATTCTTTTCCTGATTTTGAATCATGCACTGTTTTCTTGCTCTGTTCTAACAACTGCTTCCTGATCCAAATATAGGTTTGCATGAGCACAATTAAATGTTCTGGGATTCCTTTTCTTCTCAACATTAGCCACAATTTGTTGTGATCCATGTAGTCAAATATCTTTGCATAGTCAATATTTTTATTAAATTATTTCTTTTTCATTTGAGTTAAGGCTTATAAATAATATTGGATTTCATATATTCATAGACATTTTGTTTTATAACATTATCACTGATTAATTAATTTCAATGCCTAAACACTCTTGCCACCAGTAGCCAGGAAATTAAAAGGCGCATTGCCATGGGAAAGTCTGCTGTTAGGGACCTCTCCAAAGTACTGAAGAGCAATGGTGTCTCTCTGGACACGAAGGTGCGTCTGATATGGTCTTTGCAATCACTTGTTATGCATCAGAGAGTTGGACAATGACCAAGGAGGATAGAAGGAGAATTGATGCCTTTGAGCTGTGGTGCTGGAGAAGAGTATTGAGAGTATGATGGACTGCTAGGAAAACAAACAGATTCGTCCTGGAAAGGGTTAAACCGAGCGGCTCCTTGGAGGCAAGGATTCTGAGGCTCTGTCTAACATACTTTGGACATGTTGTGAGGAGAGACCGGTCCTTGGAGAAGGACATCATGCTTGGGAGGGTGGAGGGACAGCACAGGAGGGGAAGGCCCTCTATGAGGTGGATTGATTCAGTGACTGGGATAATCGGGATGGGAGTGTAAGAGACAGTGTGATTGGCAAAGGACAGAGCAGAGTTTAGGGCTGTTGTACATAGGGTCTCTATGAGTTGCAAGCAACTTGACGGCACATAACAACAACAACAATCAACCCTTGTCATATATTGTCTGTCATTTCAGCCAATTTCTTAAATTTTTCTCTCATTTCCCTGCCTTCACATCCTTGTTAACTTCCATGATTGATGGAATTTGTATACAAAGTTTTCCTTAGATGTTTGTAAATAGTAGCTTTATACTTTATTGTCCATTTGTGACTGGCATATGTCACTCAGTAGAATTTGCTTTAGATTCATCCATGTTGTACAGTATCTCAGAAATCCTTACATTGTATCTTATAAAATTAATAACCATTGATCTATGTCCACTATTAACCAGTCTTTTCAGATATCCACTAGAATTTTCCTAATTTCTTCACTTACTCCCTCTACTCATCACTTTGTTGTCTTTATATTTTTTCCCTAATAAGGCTTGATTAATACATTCTATTTCTCAGTTTATCACTATCATACCAAAAAACAAAAGAGAATGGAAATTGTTATGTTCAAGTCAATTCTGGCTTATGTTTCCAGTATAAAAATCTCATTTTATAGTATCTGTAAAGGAGCTCTGGTGACAACCCATACAGATGTGCTGCTAATCCAATGTTGGAATCCCTCTGATTCCAGTGCCTTCCTAGAATAAAGATGAGTAATCTCCTCTGGCACAATTTACAGCCTCTGAAAACCTATTAGATGGTCAGGTGTTACCTGGTTATTATCCTACATCAATGAGTTTATGTGTTAAAGGTTCTTTAATGAGAAAATGACAGGGTTGAAAGAGTGATATCTTTTCCCAAAAGATCTAACTATGTACTAGATTCAGGTCACACTCTAAAGAAATTCTTCCAACTCATCAGCTATTCACATCAGATCACAAAATGGAAGATGATTTATATTGTCTGTTAAACCACTGAAGATCATAGTCTAGCCATAGCTGCATAGTATTAACTATCACAAAGTGCTTAGAGATATTTAATTTTCATTTGTGGAGGCAGTGGCAAAAAAAAGATAATTGATTCACATTCTAGAAAGACCAAATGACCCAGAGAGCAAAATATAGGTGTCTGCCAAATTCATTAGTGGATTATAATTAATAATAGATAGTGTTACAAAGAATAGAGTTTCTAGAATGCATAATTCTGCTCACCAATAACCTGTACACAGAGGAGAAGTAATATTTCAAATAGAACAAGTAAATATTTCACAACTTAAAACTAGAAAAGGTGTGCAATAGAATTGTATTCTTTCATCACATCTCTTCAGTCTGTATGCTTAGTACATAATTGTGGTTTAATATGTAAAGAAAAATATGACATAAGAATTGGAAAAACACATTAACTGTTGTTGATATGCATATGGCGCAGCTTTGATTACTGAAAATGAAGAAGACTAAAGAAAAAATTGTCTCCTTCATATGAATTACACTGCAAGAAAACAGAAGTCTTCAATACTGTAACAATATGCATCATCATGATAAATAAAGATTTGAAGTTACCAACTCATTTTGTTTAGATTTAAAATCAACACCCATAGCAGTAGTAATCAAGGAAATAAGAAATATGTGTGTTGGGAATGTCTTCTGTGAAAGATCTCTCTAAAGAGCTAAATAGTAAAGAAATTAGTTCAAATACTATGATGTAACTGAATTACATTATTTGGACAATGAATAAAGAAAGTTGTAGAAGATTGAAGCCTTTGAATTATAGTGGTAGAGAAGAGAATTGAATATATTGTGGACTGTCAAAACAAACAAATATGTCTCATTTTAATAATTGGTATTGTAGTAGTTTCTTAAGACTATATTAAGAGACATTTTGAAAACCCATACATAGTTCTTAATGTACATGCCCAAAATCTGAATACCATGTAGTTATATTTTTTTCTAAATTCCAATTACTCTTCATTTTTAAATTTGGTGGGACATTTTCATTAAAAGGAAAACAAGTACTAATAACTTCAATTATTGATAAACTGTTGCATTGTTAAGTTCCACTAATTCAAGGTTTATTATCAGACACACTACACTCAAATTTTCAACATTTCACAAAATGTAAAAGTAATTAGGAAAACCGAAATACCACAACCAATGATGTTGCAGTATCCACAAAAGTCTTATTTGGAAAAAGCCATGAGGAAGTAGTGGTTGTCTTTACTGTCTTTAAGAAAAACTGTTTTTATTATTACAAAGAATAGAAAATAGGCTTACCTTAAAATGTTCAAGTCATAAGTGTGTCACTATGACTCCAAATTGTCATTAAGCATGCTTTACATTATGGGATATAAAAACTATTCACTTTCCCTATTTGATGTATCATTGACAGCCAAGACAATCAAATACCTGTTCCTGCAGCTCCCCCAAAAGATATCCTGTTGGAAAAGGTAGAGAGAAAAAGAGGGGATTATCATCCATCAGATGGATTAATCCAGTTAGTGTAAAAGTAGGTTTGATAATGTCAAAGATCATGAGATACAGTAACACTGTAACTGTGGTTTGTAAGTTGCTATGAGTCATAGTCAACTGGACGACATCTAACAGTATAGTAATTGTTAACAATTCTGAACATCATTTCACTTGTTTGATGGACATTTGACTGACTTTTTTGCTGAAAAGTCTTTTCACATTTCCTACCCATGCTTGAGAAGGTAGAGGGGCCATGAAAAACAGGGATACCCTCAATAAAATGGGTTGGCAGGAAGACTAGCAATGGGAAATAGGATTCAATCTCCTCGGAGATTGTGAAGATTTCAGGGCTAGGTTAGGGTTAAGACTGCTTGATAGATTCATAGGGTCCTTATGAATCATACTCACGTTGACAATACCTAACAACAGCAAACCCATATTGACTTGAGTTAGTTACAAAACCAAATAAGCCCTGTATAAATGGAAGTGCATTCAAATAACATATTCATTGCAAATACTTTTTTATAGGAAACACAAACATAGGCTATACACATTACACCTGTGGAAAGAGTTGCTGGAGAAGCTCAATATTAGCTGTGAAAACTAGGGCAAGTATTGATTCTGGGACAGATAACCAACTATTCATAAGCAAGTTCAAGCTGAAGTTAGAGAAAATTAAATCCACAGGAACTAAAATTTGATTTTGAGTCTATTGTACTCAAATTTCAAAACCATCTCAGGAACTAGTTTGAGGCCTTGAACACCAATGAGCTGTGGGAGGATATCAAGTATACCAAGAAGAATGCAAAAGGTCATTTCAAAGACAGAGAAGAAAGAAAGGACCAAGATGGATGTCATATGAGACACTGAATATTGCATTAGAATGTTGAGAAGACAAAGCAAAGGGAAGAAATAAAGAAATTAAGGAGCTGAACAGAAGACTTCAAAGGATAGAGCATAAAGGCAAAGTAAATTAGTATAATTAATTGTACAAAGAGCTGGAGTCAGAAAATCAAAAGGACCGAACTCGCTCAACATTACTCAAGTTGAAGGAACTGAAGAACAAATTCAAGCCTCTTGTTGCAATACGTAAGGATATAATATTTAAGTTGCAATACATAATACTTTGGGCAGAATATTAAATGATCCAAGAAGCATTAAAAGAAGTATACAGAGTCGTTGTACCAAAAGGAATAAGAATTTCATGAAACAGTGCATGAGCAAGAGACTGTGGTGGTGAAGGAAGAAGTTCAAGCTGCTCTGAAAGAACTGACATAAAACAAGGCTCCAGGAATTGACGTCCTGTCAATTGACATATTTCAACAAACAGATGCTCCCTTGGATGTGCTCATCAAGTTGTACCAAGAAATCTGGAGGATACTGGCCAGCTGATTTGAAGAGATCTATCATAATGCTAAAGAAAGGTTACCAGTGTACAGAAATTATTGAATAATAAAATTAATATAACATGTAAGAAAGATTCTGCTGAAAATTTTCTAAAAACAACTGTGATGACACATAAACAGCATTTCCCTGATTTACAGGCTGTGTTTAGAAGAGGGAATGATACTAGAAATATTACAGCTCATGATAGATGGATCTTGGATGAAAGTAGAGAGTACAAGAGGAATGTCTATCTGTGTTTCATTGACTATGAAAAGGCATTTGACTGTGTGGATCACAACAAACTGTGGCTGACTCTGAGAATAACGGGAATCCCGGACCATTTGATTATGCTTTTTTGACAGGACTAGGACCTCTCAAACGTATTCAGGAGCAACAGTGTCTCTCTGGAGACTAAGGTGTGCCTGATACAGGTCATGGTATTTGCAATCGCTTGTTATGCACCAGAGAGTTGGACAATGACTAGGGAGGACAGAAGGAGAGTGGATGCTTTTGAGCTGTGGTGCTGGAGAAGGGTACTGAATGTACCCTGGACGGCCAGGAAAACAAACAGATCCATCTTGGAGAGGATTAAACCAAGCTGCTCCTTGGAGGCAAGGATTCTGGGGCTTCGTCTGACATACTTTGGACATGTTGCCAGGAGGGCCGGGTCCTTGGGGAGGGACATCATGCTTGGGAGGGTGGAGGGACAGCGCAGGAGGGGAAGACCCTCTATGAGATGGATTGATTCGGTGACTGGGGTAATCGGGATGGGGGTGGCAGAGGCGGTGCAGTTGGCGCAGGATAGAGCAGGGTTTAGAGCTGTTGTGCATAGGGTCGCTATGAGTCAGAAATGACTCGATGACACATAACAACAACAACAAGGAAACAGTCATGAAAACAGAACAAGAAAATACTGGATGGTTTAAAATCATGAAGGGGCAAACCAGAGATGTGTCCTACTTCCACCTTTTGAATCTATATTCATTACTGATTATCCAACAGGCTGGGCTCTATGAGGTGGATTGTAGCATCAAGATTGGAGGAAGACTCATCAACAGCCTCCACTATGCAGACGACACAACCTTGTTTGCTGAAACTGAGGAGGACCAAAAGTGCATGCTACAGAAGGTCAAGGACTACAACTTTCAATACAGATTGAAGGTCAACATCAAGAAAAAACAGATTCTCACCAATGGGCAGATTGACAGCACTATGATAGATGGTGAAGAGATTGAGATTTTTAACAACTTTAGTTTGCTTGATTTCACAATCAACACTCATGGTATCAGCAGCAAGGAAGTAAAAAACTAGTTGCTTTGGGAAAGTCTGCTCTCAAGAACATCTCCAGAGTATTGAAAAGCAATGATATCAGTCTTAAGACTAATGTTTTCCTGATTCAGGCCATAGTCTTCACAATCACTTGCTATGCATCAGGAAGCTGGACAATGAATGAAAGAAAGAAAATTGATGTCTTTGCGCTGTGGTGCTGGAGAAGAGTAATAAATATACCATGATCTGCTAGAAGAACAAGTAGGTTTCTCCTAGAGCGGATGAAACTAGGCTGCTCCTTGGAGTCAAGGATTTTGGGGCTTTGTATTACATAATTTGGGAATGGTGCAATATGGAACCAACTCTTGGAAAGGGATATCATGCTTGAAAGGGTGGAGGGACAGCAGAAGAGAGGAAGACTCTCAATAAGATATATTGATTCAGTGACTCAAGTAATTAAGGTTGGTGTGTAAGAGATAATAAGGTTGGCACAGGATAGAGCAGGTTTCAGGGCTATTGTACATAGGATCATTATGAGTCACAAGAAACTTGATGGCACATAACAACAACAGCATGAAAAGCTCATAAAAAATAATCAAAAAACTTTACATGTTGTTGTTATGTGCCATCAATTTGACTGCGACCCATAGCAACCCTAAGTACAGCAGCTCTGAACCCTGCCCTGTCCTGAGTCAGTCTCACTAATTCTTATACAGTAAACCCCATTGCCCCAGTCACTGTATCAATCCATCTCATCAGGGGTCTTCCTCTTCTGTGCTGTTCCTCCACCCTTATAAGCATGATGTCCTTCTCCAAGGACCAATCTGTACAGAGCACCTGCCAAAAGTATGTGAGATGGAGCTAAAAAAATCCTTGCTTCCAAGGAAAATTTGGTATCACCCTCTCCAAGACAGATAGATCTGTTCATTTTCTTTGCAGTCCATGGTATATTCCAGATTCTTCTCCAGCACCAGAATTTGAAACTATATTTTTTTTTTTGTCATCCTTAGTCATTGTCTAACTCTGGCAAAGACTACGGCCTGGATTAGGTGTGTCTTAGTCTCTACACTGACACCATTGCTTTTCAGGACTCTGGAGAGGTCCCTGGCAGCAAATTTTCCTGATGCAATTTGTCCTTTGATTTCCTAATTGCTGGTGCCAAGACTGCTGACTGTGGAGCCAAGTAAGCTGTAATTGTTAACAACCTCAATCTCTACTCCATCTATCATGGTGCTGTCAATTGGCCCAGTGGTCAGAATCTTTGCCTTCTTAATGTTAAGCTTCAATCCACAGAAAATATTAATACAAGAAATATGTAGGTGTAATGTACTCTAATTTAGACCTCATCATCATTCTTAAAAGAGGTGAAAAATGTAATCATCATTTTACATGAAAAGGAATGAGACCCCAGATAAGCAATGTACTACTGAAGAAACAAAATAAAATATTTGATCTTATACTTCCTGATTTCCTTACACAGCCACAATAATCAACAAAGCATGGTATTAATACATGGTCCTATACTTTTAAAAATGGAGTAGACTAGAGAAAGCAAAAGTAAACCCATCCATAAATAGATGACTTATCTTTGACGAGGAGATTAAATCCACCAAAGGTGAAAAAAATTATACTCCTTAACAAATAATTCTTGCAAAACTGGATATATTATTTGCAGAAAATTAAAATAAGACTTCTATCTCTAATCACATATAAACTAAAATACGGATAGAATCAAGAAATGGGTAAGACCTAAAATTATCATTTTGATCAGAGAAAAGATGTAGGGCAAATTTGAGATCCCTGATATTAGGCACAAATTAACTACAAAAATGTGTAATTAAGAATGGGGAAAATGAGTTAATTAGACTCTAAAATGTAAATATTTCAGAACTTAAAAATATTTACCCCCAAAGTAAAAGGAAAACTAGTAAACTGGAAAAAACATTTGACAAGGAGATATAGACAAAGGGTTAATATCTAAATTTGGTAGAAAACACCAACATTTTGATATTCTACATAGTTTCTATTGTTTAAAATATTTCTAAAACAAAATTTTATGCAGATGACACTATCTTACTCATTGAATGTGAAGAGGACTTGAAACACTTGCTATAAAATTTCAAAGTTGATAGCCTTCAATACAGATTACATTTTAAAATCAGAAAACAAAAATATTAACCACTAGACCAATGGAAAACAGCATGAATTATGGAAAAAAGACCTAAGCTTAGTCTTACTTGGTTCCATAATCAATATCCATTGTAATAGCAGTCAAGAATCAAAGACATTTTGTATTTGGAAAAATATGCTATCACAAAACTTCCCAAGTGCTGAAGAACAATGATAACTGTTTAAAAAACAAGGTTCGCCTGATTCAAGCTATAGATTTTCAATTATTCCTATGTATCTGATAATTGAAAAAGAATAAGAGTTGTAGGGTTGATGAAGAGTAGTGAATCCCACACAGACTTCCAACAAAATAAACAAATATATCTAGGAAAAAAATATGTCACCTGGTATGCTGTCAGTTCCTAGTGCCTTATCTTTGTCAGTTTCTTTAAAGCAGTCTTTATTCATCATCATTAGCTCTTATCATATATTGTTTCATGAAAATATTTTTGTGTCAACCAATTATTTTTGCATAGTGACTCTGTGTCTCCTTCCATCTTTCAATGCTTCCTGAGTCATTCAACATTCTGCACACAGCATCCTTAAATATTGAAAATCAAGGCTTGAGTCTGTTCTTCAGTTTCTTCAGTTTAAGAAATGCTGAGCAAGTTTGTTCTTTTGATTTTCCAATTCCACATCTTCACACATTTCATTAAAATGCTTTGCCTTTCCATGTGGCCTTTGAAATCTTCTCTTTAGCTCCTTAACTTTTTTATTTCTTCCCTTTGTTTTGGCTTCTCAGTGCTTTAGTACAGTATTCAGACTCTCTTCTGACATCTAGCTTATCTTTTTCTTCTTACTCCATCTATGTAATGACCTTTTGCATTCTTCATGGATGATATTCTTGATATCCTCCCACAGTTCATCTGGTTTTTGCTCATTAGTATCCAAGTCCTCAATCTGTTCCTGATATAGTATTTAAATTCAGGAGGAATAGACTCAAGGTCAAATGTTGGTTCTTGTAGATTTGATTTGATATCAGCTGACTTATTTCAAAAACAGATGCTGTCCTAAATGTGCTTAGTAGATTGTGCCAAGAAATCTGGAGGCCAACTATCTGGTTGACTTACTGGAAAAGATCCATGTTAATCACATAAAAAAAAGGTGACTCAATTATAGTGTTGAAAGTATTGCAGAATATCATTAACATCACATGCAAGCAAAATCCTGCTGAAGATTATCCAAAAACAATTGGAACAGTCTACCAACAGAGATCTGCCAGATGTGTAAACTTGGTTGAAAAGAGCCTGTGGTGCTAGAGACATTATAGCCAACATTAGATGGATCTTTGCTGAAATCAGAGAATAGCAGAGGAATGTCTGTCTGTTTTTCATTGAGTATACAAAATCATTTGATGGTGTGGATCACAACAAATTTTGGCTAACTTTGAGTTGTTGTTATGCTTATTGTTGATTGCCATTGATCGACCATGACTCATAGTGACCCTATGAATAAAAGGTCTGAAGCCTTTCTATAACTACTGACATTTATCAAAGTTCATAGAGTTTCCAGAGGCATGTTGTTTAGGAAGTAGATGGCACATCTGCTGTGAAAATTATGTTTGGGCCAGGAGGCAGTCATCATAAGACAGCCAGAAAACAATGCCTGATTCAAGATCAGGAAAGGCGTATGCCAAGGATGTATGCTATCTCCTTATATTTTCAATCTATACATGGAACAGATCATTCGAGAAAGGCTAGACTTTATGAGGAAGAATGTGGCATCAGGACTGGAGCAAGACTCATCAACAACCTGCGTTATGTAAATTACACAACTTTGTTCGCCCAAACTGAGGAGGACCTGTGATGTTTGCTGCAGAGATCAAGGTCAAGGAATTGAAGCTCAACATCAAGAAAACAAAGATTCTCACCACTGGGTTAATTAGCAACATCATGATAGAGAAGAGATGGATATTGTTAACTGCTTCAGCTTTTTTTGCTCCACAATCAGCATGCATTTTACTAGCAGTCAAGAAATTAAAAGATTAATTACTTTGGGAAAAATCTGCTGTCAGGGACCTCTCCAGAGTACTGAAGAGCAAAGGTGTCAGTCTATAGACTAAGGTGCACCTGACTCAACCTATGGTCTTCACAATTACTTGCATTGCATCAGAGAGCTGGACAATGACCAAAGATGATAGAAGAAGAATTGGTACCTTTGAGTTGTGGTGCTGGAGAAGAGTATTGAACCCCCAAGAGACCATGGAGCCCCAAGAGAACAAACAGATCTGCCCCAGAAAGGGTGAAACCAGGCCGCTTCTTTGTGGCAAGGATTTTGAAGCTCTGTCATACTTTAGGAATGTTGCTAGGAAGGATCAATCCTTGGATAAGGACATCATGCTTAGCAGAGTGGATTATATTTGGGGGTAGGGGGTGGGGTTTGGGGAGGTTTGGGGGGGTATTGTGTACCAATGAGGGAGTTTTTCTTTTGCTTTTCAAGGAGAGGAGCAAATGGGGGGGGGAGGGGTTTGTGCAGGGAGAAAGGTGCAACAATGAATGAATGGAATCCCAAAATCTCTGTAGATGTTCATTGAAATAAAAAATAAACAACCTAAATTTAAAAAAAAATGAAGGGTAGAGGGATAACACAATAGAGGAAGATCCTGGATGAAGTAGATTGACTCGGTGACTGAGTTAATAGGGGTGCGTGTGTCAGAGACAATAAAATTGGCTCAAGACAAACCAAGTGCAGAGCTCTTATACATAGGGTTAATATGAGTCACAGTTAACTCAAGACCAGACAACACAACAATAACATCTAGGAAGAAGAACAATTAAATTACTCATTAAAGGGAAGAGAGGAGAAACTTCATTTCATATACTTTGGACACGTTGTCATAAAAGGCCAGTCTCTAGAATAAGATATCATGCTTGGAAAATTGCAGGTTAAGGGGAAAAGCAGATTATCTCCAATGAAATGAACTGAAACAATGACTGTAAAAATGCGATTGAGTACATAAGAGACTGTGAAGATGTTACATAATAGGACAAAGTTAGGATTTATTGTTCATAGGACCTCTGTGAGTTATAGACAACTCTTTGACACCTAACTACAATGCAACAACACCAAATCTTATATAATTCAGAATTTAGTGTAGCCATTTGTTATCCCCGATCCCTTTTTCTCCTGTATATCATACATTACCAATTTTTATACAATTTCCCCTTTCCAGCAGCGGTTTGATATTTCTGTCTGAAGACAATGTACTTTAGTACTGCACCAGTAAGTAACACTTACATCAAAAAGAATTAATTTAATCATGGACTATTAAATACTACCTCATAGAAGTGTTGTTTATTTTGTTTGATTGTGCACAGTATTCACATAGATTCACAGCCAATTTGATGGCTACTAATGATTGGTAAGAGATAGAGCATGGTTTAGGGCTGTTGTACACAGAGTCACTACGAGTCGCAAGCGACTCAACAGCACATAACAAGAACAACAACAACAATAAAGTCATCTCAACATCTTGAAGACAAAAATCTTCATCATTGGACTGGTAAGCAATATAATGATAATGGAGAAAATGTTGAAATTGTCAATAATTTCATCTTACTTGGATTAAGAATAAACACCTTTTGTACCAGCAGTCAAGAGATCAGAAGAAATACTGATTTGGGAAAAGTCCAGTGTTAGGGATCTCTCCAAATTACTGCAGAGTAAATATGTGAGTTTCAAAACTGAGGTGTGTGTGATTTAGACCATAGTATTTTTAATAACTTGTTAAGCACTGGAGAGCTGGACAATAAATAAAGATGTCAGAAGAATTGATGCCTTTAAAAAGTGGTGTTGGAAAAGAGCACTATATATCTAATGGACTGCCAAAAGAATAAACAGGTATACCTTGGGAAATGTACAGCCAGAATTTTCCTTGGAGTTGAAACTTCACCTCACATCATTTTGCACATGTTGTGAACAGAGGATTTTCCTTGGAAAGGGTATCATGCTGGAAAGATTGAGGGTCAGTGAAAAAGAAGGAAAGCCTCACTCAACTGGATAGATTGACACAGTGACACTAGCAATGGGCTTGAATGTATCAGAGATTGAGAGGATTACATAGGATAGGATAAGATTCAGATCTGTTGTTCATAGGGTCACTATGAGTCATACTTAACAAAACCTAACAACAACAGCAATGCCAGCAACAATAACAAAGATCAGTGGTGAGAATATTTTTTGTTTTCTTGACATCAAGATAAAACACATATGAAAGCTTCAGTAATGAAACACATATGAAGACTTCAGTGTTTGTTCTTCTACAGCAAGTGTTTTAAGTTCTTTACTTTTGGCAAGCAAATTTGTATGTGTTCTTTGCATACAAAATGTACTTTTCCCCATTCATTTGTTGTTCCACTATGCTCATTGTCAGCCTGCCCCCAAGTTGCTCTTCTCTTTGAAAAGTAAAATAAAACATTATTTCATTGTTATACAATTCCTCCCACCAAATCCATTCCATTATGCTACCTTCATTCTGGACTCCTGTCATGACAATAATACCGTATAATATATCCCTTTTAAATAATTCTCTCTGTCATCTCTTTTAATGTAGTAAACATTATTTATTCTCTTTCTCAAACTTCCCCCTATGTCAGTCCTCTTTTATAATAGTGACATTATGCATTATTGTCTTTTTGTGACTGAGATATTACATTCAGCATAGTGTCCTCCAGGGTCACCTATTTTTTTGTATAATATTTCATGAGTTCCTTGATTTCACATGCAAGCAAAATTCTATTGAAGATTATCCAAAAATGACTGGAACAGCACATCAGCAGAGAACTGCCAGAAGTCCAGGCTGGGTTTAGAAGGGGTCATGGTACTAGGAATACAGTGTAGCTGATGTTAGATGGACCTTAGCTGAAAGCAGAGAATACCAGAAGAATGTCTATCTGTGTTTCATTGATTATGCAAAGGCATTTGACCGCGTGGATCATAACAAACTGTGGCTGACTCTGAGAAGAATGGGAATCCCAGAACATTTAATCATGCTAATGTGAAACCTATACTTGGACCAAGAGGCAGTCATCAGAACAGAGCAGGGCAACACTGCATGGTTCAAAATTGGGAAGGGTGTACACCAGGGATGCATCCTGTCTCCATACCTTTTCAAACTGTATGCAGAGCAGATTACCTGAGAGGCTGGGCTCTATGAGGAGAAGCATGGTGTTAGGATTGGTGGATGATCTATCAACAATCTACGTTATGCAGATGACACAACCCTGCTCACTGAAACTGAGGAGGACCTCATGCACTTACTGAAGAGGGTCAAGGACTGCAGCCTCCAATATGGACTGAGGCTCAATGTCAAAAAGACAAAGATTCTCATCACTGGACCAATCGGTAGCATCAGGATGGATGGCAAAGAGATTGAGATTGTTCACAGCTTCAGTTTGCTCTGATCCATGGTCAACACTCTTGGCACCAACAGCCAGGAAATAAAAAAAATATTGCGATGGGAAAGTCTTCGGTTAGGGACATCTCTAAAGTACCCAAGAACAATGGTGTCTCTGGAGACTAAGGTCCGCCTGATACAGGCCATGGTTTTTGCAATTACTTGTTATGTATCAGAGAGTTGGACAATGACTAGGGAGGATAGAAGGAGAATTGACGTCTTTGAGCTGTGATGCTGGAGAAGAGTATTGAATGTACCATGGACTGCCAAGAAAACAAACAGATTCATCCTAGAATCTGTAGCCAGGCTACTTCTTGGAGGCAAGGATTTTGGGGTTTCGTCTGACATACTTTGGACATGTTGTAAGGAGAGACAGGTCTTTGGAGAGGGACATCATGCTGGGTAGAGGGACAGCGCAGGAGGGGAAGACCCTCTATGAGGTGGGTTAATTCAGTGACTGGGGTAATCAGGGTGGGTGTGTCAGAGGCAATGCGATTGGCACAGGATAGAGCAGGGTTTAGGGCTGTTGTACATAGGATCGCTATGAGTCGCAAATGACTCGACAGCACGTAACAACAACAACAACAACCTTGTTTTACAATGCGGCATATAAAATATTTTTAAGAGTCTTCTTCCAAACCTGATGCTACATTCTTTGTCATAAAAGAAGCAGGATTGGCACTCCACTGTTTTTTAATAACAGACTTTTGAAAAGTCTATGAATAACTGAGGAACATCATTAGTTATGTATTGGAAGCAGAGCCACTCAGATTGGAATATATGAAAAAGGAAGGTAATGAGTTACAAATATCCATTAATAATTGGAAAGTGTCACGTACGATGTTCGAAACTAAGAAAATTGCAAGTTGCCAAAAGTGAAATGAAATGCATAAAAAAAAGTTCTGCATGTTAGCTATTAGTGAGCTGATATCAACAAGTATGGGTCACTTCAAATCAGACAATCACATATACTATTATGCTGATAATCACAAATTGAAGAAGTACTGATATTCTATTGATAGTCAGAATATAACTTCAAGATCTATCCTGAAGTACAGTGCTCTGAGTGATAGGATACTATCCACTTTCAGACCAAATTATTATGATTAGTTGAAGAGGCTGTCAATTCCCCATTCAATAGGGTTTGTGTCCTTGTTGAAAACAAGCTGATCATAGAGTAGATTAGTCCATTTCTGGGTTTTCGATTCTGTTCAATTGGTTTATGTGTCTGTACGAGTACCATGCTGTTTTGTATATTACAACGATGTCATAAGTTTTGATATCAAAGCATGCCATGCTTCCCACTTCATTATTGCAAACATAGAATCATTACTAGTAAAATATGTATAGGGGCCCAAGGGAGAAAGTGGTTAGAGCAGAGGAGTGACGATGGCCGGAGGAAAAGGATAGGGTATTTTATTTGATGAATGGAGGGAGGGGGTAAAGGAAATGGGAAAGTTATAGTTGAGACCTAAAAGACAAGGTAATGATGCCCATCGTCCAGTGGTGATTAATTTTATAATGATTGCATGAAACATAATGTCAATCAAGGAAATAAATTTCAAAACACTACAACAAAAACTGCTAGAAAATCATGTTGGATTCAGGAGAAGCCAGGGCATTAGGAATAATATTGATGACATCAGATGAATAGTGGCTGAAAGCAATTTTTTTTAATTTTTTTATTGACTATACAAAAGATTTTGAGCATATACACCATATTATACAAAAATTGATAAAAATGTGGATTCTAGAACACCTAATTGTCCTCATGCAAAACTTATATATAAATAAATAAACAATTGTCTGAATACAGTAAAGGAATTAGGAAAGAAAGGTGTGAGTAAGGATTGTATATTTCTCTTTACATATTTAGTCTGTATGCTGAACAAGCGTCAGGATGAATGGTGAAGAGATTGACATTGTTAACAGCTTTAGTTTTCTTGGCTCCACACTCAACACTCTTGGCACCCGCAGCCGGGAAATTAAAAGATGTATTGCGATGGGAAAGTCTGCTGTTCGGAACCTGTCCAAAGTACTGAAGAGCAATGGTGTCACTCTGGAGACTAAGATATGTCTGATACAAGCCATGGTCTTTGCAATCACTTGCTATGCATCAGAGACCTAGACAATGACTAGGGAGGATAGGAGAATTGATGCCTTTGAGCTGTGGTGCTGGAAACAAGTATTGAATATAGCATGGACTGCTAAGAAAACAAACAGGTTCATCATGGAGAGGCTTGAACCGAGCTTCTCCTTGGAGACAAGGATTCTGAAGCTTCGCCTGACATAATTTGGACATGTTTCAAGGAGGGACCAGTCCTTGGAGAATGATGTCATGCTTGGGAGGGTGGAGGGACAACACAGGAGGGGAAGACCCTCTGTGAGGTGGATTGATTCAGTGACTAGAATAATAGTGGTAGGTGTGTTGGAGACAGTGAGATTGGCACAGGATAGAGCAGGGTTTAAGGCTGTTGTACATAGGGTCACTATGAGTCGCAGGCAAATAGATGGCACATAACAATAACAACAACAAAAATAGCATATGAATAATAGAATTAGAGGAAAATTCATCAGTGACATATATTATGTAGTGAAACAATTTTACTCTCAGAAATTTAAAAAGACTTGGAACACTGACTGATGAAGATCAAAGACTACAGCTTTTTGTACAGATTTTTCTCACTTTCAAGAAAACAAAAGTACTCAAGTCTGGAAAAATGCACAAGGTTATGATAGACTGAGAAAATCAATGACTTCATTTTACTTGGATCCACACTCAACATTAATGGAAACAGCAATGAAGAAACCAAAAGATAATTTGTATTGAGAAAATCTATTGTCAAAGACCTCTCCATAGTACCGAAAAGCAACAATATTAGTTGAAAGATTAGGGTGTACATGATCCAAGCCATGATATTTCAATGGATTCTTATGCATTTGAGAGTTGGACATTAAAGATGATGTTAAGGATCATGAAGGGCTTCTCATTGTGTTGGAGAAATGAACATCCCGTGAACTGCTAGAAGAATAAATAAACTTGCCTTGGAGGACGTGCAACCAGGGTGATCCTTAAAGGCAAAGATGGTAAAACTACATGTTACATATTTTATGTTGTCAGTAGGGACCTGTTCTTGGAAAATGACATCATACTAGAAATGTTGGCAGGTCAGAGAAAGACAGGAAGACAATCAGGGAGATGACTTGACAGAGAGGCAGGAACCACGGGCTTGATCAAGGTACGTAAGGTGAAGTTAAGGCAAGCTTATGACCTGTTTTTCATAATCAACTGGAGGTGCACACGTAACAGCAACAATTAGGGAAAACGGGGGGGAAAGCAAAAATATTTAAAATAGTTTTGGGGGGTAGACAAGACGACTAGCCTTTTGTGAAAGTAGTTAAGAATTAGTAAACGTCTTTTAATTTTGAAGAGGGGCATCATGCTTGGGAGGGTGGAAGGACGGCGCAGGAGGGGAAGACCCTCTATGAGGTGGATTGGTTCAGTGACTGGGGTAATCAGGATGGGTGTGTCAGAGGCAGTGTGATTGGCACAGGATAGAGCAGGGTTTAGGGTCTCTATGAGTCGCAAGCGACTCGATGGCACATAACAACAACAACAACTATTTCCTAAGAGTCAGATCATTTAATTTCCTTATTTTTCACTTTTAGCAAGATTCTCAATAAAAGTGTTTTCCAGAGATTCATAAAAGTGATTACAACTTTTATAATTATTAGTAACTGAGGGCTTCTGTGGCCGACTTGACGTCTCTCCTTCTATTAACACATGAAGAGAAAACATATAATTCTAAATAATTTCTATCTAAAAATTAGAATTTCTGTGAAGCTAATTAACTGAGACGTACACAACTTACCAAAAAACATTAAATATCTTTTAGATTAAAAACTTGTAAAATGTTGCACCAATAGCCTCATTGAATCTGTAACTTTACCTTCATTCCTGTGAAATTGTATAGAAATATCTGGTTACACAGTGGTTAAGTATCCATTGAAACAACTTCACAGAAATATAAGTATATGTCAAAGTTAAATTGCAAACATGTAATAAGAGAAAATTATCTTAAGAAAGTCACTCAATTATTTTTTCCAGATATATTTTACTTTTATTTGTATACTAGATATGAAAATGGGCAAGCTTATGATGGAAGTTAATTTTAAAAGAATATCACTATGGAAGGCAGAATGGTGCTTTCTCAAAAAGTCACAAATAGAAATACCATATGACCCAGCAATTCCTCTACTGGGAATATACCATAAAGAAACCATAACTGCCACCCAGGCAGATATGTGCACACCCATGTTTATTGTGGCTTTGTTCACAATAGCAAAGAGTTGGAAACAACGTAAGTTCTCATCAACAAAAGCATGGATATAGAAGCTCTGGTATATTTACACAATGGAATACTATGGTGCACTGAAAAGCAAGGAACTCATGAAATATTATTCAAAATGGGTGATATTGGGAGGCATTGTGCTGAGTGAAATATCTCCATCACAAAAGGACAAATACTACATATTGCCACTGTTGTAAAACAGGACTGATATCAGGGTTGGGGTGAGACTGAGAAAAAGTAGATAAATCATGTATATTGCATTGAAACAAATGTACGACAGAACAGTTTAAAAGTGATATATAATTGGGTATTATGGTTATGACAAGAGTCCAGAGTGAAGGTTGCATAGTGAAATGTACTCAGGGTGGTGGTGAGGGGTATTGTATACCAATGAAGGAATTTTTCTTTTCAAAGAGAAGAGTGAAGTAGGGGGAAGGGTGGGCAGGGTGAAAAATGCAACAAAGAATGAATGGAAATCCAAAATCTCTGTATTTTCATTATGTTCAAATGTTCATTAAAATTAATAAAAATTTTAAAAAAGAATAAAATGTCATGTTGAGTTGAAAAAAATCAATGCCACATTTTTAATATTTACTTGAAATGTATCTTAGTCATTACACATGGACTGGGAATGGGTTGATTTTCAACTCTAAAATTCTAATCACTTAAAAAAACTCAACGCACTGTCGTAGAATTAGTTTTGGCTTTCAGTAACCCTCCACCAGTTTTTCAAGGCTGTCAATCATAATGAGAGGAGATTATCCAGCTTTTTTGTGCAGACCCTCTGGTGGATAAGAAACATAACACACACACCACTTTTTGGTTTGCATCATAACTGTCTATGAACTACACTGCCAGAGTTCCAAGATTTCAGTAGAATTCTCAATCTGCTGAAAATTGTAACAGAAAATTATCTAACTACTTCATTAGAAACTTTAGTTATTTTCTGAGGAAACCTGTGACGAAGAAATGAAGAATTTTTTTAAAAAATTAATTTAATCCAGATCCAGCTATCAAATAGTTATTTGCTTTCAGATAATCTTTTAATAATGTTTCTTCCTTCTTTAAAAGCAAAACAAAGAGGCTAATTTTTATGATAATAATTATCTATCCAACTCCATTGACTATAATTCACTTTTAAAAATTGGTGAACAATTATAAATTGATCAAAACGTATCCTTTAATTTTCATCAAAGTTAAATATTTCCTTTTGCTTGTATCCATAATCAACACCCATGGTATGAGCATTCAAGAAATCAAAAGATGTTTTGCATTGAGAAAATCTTTTTGCAAAGACATCTTCAAAAGGCTGAAGAACAAAGATGTTAAAGATTAAGGCATGCCTGATCCAAGCCACAGTGTTTTCAATTGTATGGTATGCATCTGAAAGCTGTACAACAAATTAAAGAAAGTCAAATAAAAGGCAATACCCTTGAGTTGTGATGTTAATGAAGGAAATTGGGTATCTCAGGAACTTTTAAAAGAAATAATAAGTCTATTTCAGAGCAGGTGTAACCCGTGCGTTCCTTAGAGGTAAGGACAGAAAATCTCATCTCACATCCTTTGGCCATGTTGTCAGAAGGGATCACAGTCTTGGAAAAGTTCTGAGAAATCTATGCTAAAAAAAGAGTAGAGTATCTGAGGAAGAGAAGAAGACCATCAACCAGATGCAATGATACAAAGACTATAGGTATGATACAAAGACTATATGAACATATTAGAACTAATGAGGATGGTGCATGTTTGAATAAGGTTCTGATATGTTGTTCACAGGATCATTTTGAGGTGTAAAAGACTCAACAGCATGAACAATAGCTCCTTCAATCCTAGAAAATCCGAATTAACAAGCAAGGGGTACATAAAAACATGTTGTTGTTGTTGTTATGTGCCGTCGAGTCGTTTCCGACTCATAGCGACCCTATG